>NC_079396.1:14707947-14932947 GCF_029220125.1 Pseudoliparis swirei
TTAAAGCCTCAGATCTGTCCATATCATCACTTATTGTACACCCACAGAAATATGATAAACAGTTAGAGACTGTATCCACATCACTAAATTCCCCTCAAAGCCAATAATGCCCAGCCAAAGCTTCTACACCCACTGGTCCCACTACTCCCCATAACTGCTTTTAATATACACAAACTATTAGGCATTCCATTACCCCCATACCGCCCACACACAGACACTTCTCTCATAAACACACTCACACACATGAACATTTCCACGTATGTTATTGTGCAGGCAATGAGATATTTTGTTCACCCCTCACCTATGCTCTAGATGGCTGCTTTTGGGGTATTTTAGTGAAGTAGTTTGCGCGCCTCACGTGCGGTACCTGGTGAATTAATGACGGCTCTGGCTTGTTCCCATCCTTTGCTGAACACGCGCTCGGCCAACAGCGCCAACATAAATTACATTTATCGCTCTATTATTATGGCACGATGTGGCAGGCCAACAAACTGACATGAAGGGAACATGCATTTCAGGAACAAATATTAAAGACGCTTGAATAGTTCACAAACTCGTAAAAAGGAGGAGGTTGTTTTCTCTATTAATGTTCCATCGTGTTTCTCACTCTTTTTTTTCAGGAGCAAATCATTTTGAATTAAATTAAGTGATGACATAAAAAAATATATTTGAGTAATTCTTTGCTGTCGTTTCCCCAAACAAATCACATGGCAATGCATTTACTCGTGACAAATAATAGCCTTTGAAACTATTTTACAAATATATATATAAACCGCAATGCGTTTAGATGGTTTGCTGCAACAATATACAAAAGAGACCAAGAATGGTAACGTTTAAAATGTTGCAATATTGATGAGAAAAGCACTGTCGGCAATACTAAATGACCAGACCCGTAAACCTCACGATGGCCTTGTCTCTCTACACATCGCTGCTTAAAATGACTAGGAACTGGTTTTACTTTTGTTTATGGAAAATGGTTAATAGCATGGTCATCATAATTGAAATTCGTTGGCAATTTAAATCCCTGAAGTTTCTATTGAAAGACGATAATGTAGTCCCAGCTCCATTTAAAATGATTAACATCAATGATTGATGTTCATGTGCTATTTCATTCCCTTAATACAGTGTGGCTCTTGGTTTAATTTTATAATTGCAATAATTTAATCTAATTTCGGCTACTTCCAAAAGAATTTGGAAGGCAGGTGGGCCTGTAGGTGTGATGCAGACAGTACTCACCACCATGAAGAGTCCACCCGAGGCGTCACCAGCAGCAGGAGCAACAGACACGCGCAGTAAATCCTCGAACTGGCAGCGGGGTTGTGGCATGAGGAGGACCGGGGTGAGAGTTTGGCTCCCGGAGAGCCACAGCTCCGAATCCGGGCGGCCCGGAGACTCAGAATCCTGTTTAAACCCAACATGACTCGACGCTTTCTTTACCCACGAAAAGTTCCCAAAAATATAAGATTTGAGGGGGGGTAGGGGGGGGGGGCTTTAACAGACACGGTTTGGTGTGAAGTAGGTTAAGCACCCATTCAGAAGGTAGGCCTCCTTATCCAGTGTGTAGCTCCATATTAATAGCGCGACTGTCAGGAGTGTGAGGAGCGCGTTTTGGGTGCCATGTGCGCGCCCGACTCCACTGAGCACCTCTGGCTGCCGACAGGAGGTTTACCTGACCAGACGAGCAACAAGTGTCGTTGTTTTCACCTCTCCAGTCAGGTCCCCGACACGTATCCTTGATTGTATGCGTTGTTCAGAGGCAGAATTAGGATCCGAATCACAGCTGGAGGCAAAGGTCGGGAGTTACGAGGCTCGCAGCAGTTCTGTCGACTTTGTGACTGTGTGCTGGGATGCTTACGCTGGACCTCTCCTTTATCAGTGCGCTGTGGACAGACTCAGAGCTGGGAGTGAGTGGGGGAGTGTGTGGGGGGGGGGAGAGAGAGAGACAGAGATGAGGGAGGGCTCGCTGACGGCTCCTCTCGCCCATTGGGCAGATGCAGGGGTTACAGAGTTTGACTAGGAAGGACATGTTAAAGAGGGATGGATGGAGGTGTGTGTGTGTGTGTGTGTTTTGCTGGAGTTAAGGGGCGATGATGCTGTTGAGACGATCCGAATGTGAGTAGTTCATCTGTAACCAAATTATTATAGTTGATGATGGCGCCTTCATTTTACAACCCAGTAAAACTGGATAATTTAATCACACGAAAATGGTTTTTTTTCATATTTTATAAGGGTATTTTCCATTCTGGATGCATGATGCAATAATTGGGTGCAACAAAATACCCTACATACACCAGTATGTTGGAAACGCAATTGTTAATTGCAGCCACAGATTTATTGTAGTGGCTATGGTATTCACCAAGATATTTGATGTAACATACATTGTCAATTCATTATCATAAAAATTACCATATTCATATTCACTGGATATGTATAGGATTATATTTCTTATACTCAAGCTATTCCCCACATACACCATTCACAAAGACGTTAATGTTAATATCAACCTGATCATGTTGCAGATCATACTAAGCCTTTTGCCTGAATGTGGTGCAATTTATCTTATTAATATTAAGTAATGAGTGCTGCCCCTAAAACATAACTAGTGTGTGATATTGGTTAAGTTATGGTTATTATTTACAAATACTCATTCCAATGTGTTATGCTTGCAGCCGTGCACCACCTAAAGCATAGCAGAAATGATTATAGAGAAAAAAGGAAAGGGAATGTGGGATTTTGAGAACAGAGCCAAATCGTCCAGTGGAACAGCAATATGGCTTAAATATGAACCACATGTGTAAGAGAGAGCGGTCGAATAAAGCACACACACACACACACACACACACACACACACACATACAGAGAGACACACACACACACTGGGGAAAAAAACATCCTTACCTTTTTTCCTGTGTGCATCTTAAGGTTGTCTTCAGGCTTAGCGGGCTGTCATCCATTATCAAATATCAGAAATGTCTTGTTGTCCTTGAATGACTCCTAACAAAAATAAAAACTAGATTGAGGTCAAATCTTTCATTAACTAAAAAGCAGCTTGCTCGGACACTATTTCTCACCGTTCATATCATTGGAGACTTGAACTTCTCCGGGGAGTTTGTAATATTGGATTAAGAATGCCACAGTTGATTCAGCTGACACAGTAATGCTAACAAACAAGTAAACAAATCAGGAAAATCCTTGTTGGAATTGAAACAAACTATAGCTATAGCTGTCGCAAACTGCTATTTCATCGAAAGCTTGAACAAAAAGCTGAAATGTTTATGCCAGGGCTGCTGTTTAAGCTAAGCTCCTTTGGCTGCTGTCAGAATGGGACACACACACACTTTAAAATGTTTTCAGAGAGAGGCACATTCACAAACACAGAGTGGGTACAGGTTTAGGAAAGAGCTGCTCTGGTGAATATTTCTGCATTTCAGCTTAGCTCACAATTTTCTGCTAAATCAAAAGGAATTAGAGAAGCACAAACACGGCTGAGTTATGCTTCTCTCTCGTGGGGCTGGAGCTGGAACAGACTTTTGCTCGCTCTCTCTGTCTCTCTCCCAGCCTGTGAACTTGACCCCAGCTTTCTCCCCATAAACAATAACAGAGTCAAACGCCTTCCTTTCACTTTGAGGAAAAGTTTGCCCTGATGTACGAGGTCTAATCTGGCAACCACCTCCTCAGAGGAAAAGTACTGAGTACTGATAAGGGACTTGCAGGGAGAAAAGAGAATGGGCTGAGTGAACCAAGGGCAGGCCAGAGGCATGCACTGTAGGTGAAGGAGCTAATAGCCCAGTAATGTGTCCCCTGTGGGGATTGTGCTGTGGGCTGTCACTATTCAGGCAGCCCATGATGAGCTCAGGGTGTATTCCCATCCCCTGGCAGGCTGGAGCAGAGAGTCCCCATGGGTATGGGACACAGGGGCAAACCCAACACTGGGCAGGTCTGACGGAGCATGAACAAGGGACAGGTGAAAGAAGGACAAAGACCAAAAGGAGCTCAACAGAAGCAATGTTAGGAACAATGGGGGGTGTTATGTATTCCACATCATTATCAACTCATAGACAAAATACCTCTTTTGTCATTGCCTTACTGATAAGCCTTTAAAAGGGACTCCAAAATCATTCATACATATTTTTTTCCTTTTACCTGCAGTGCTATTTATCAATTTAGATGGTTTTGGAGATATCAGCTGTAGAGATGTCTGCTTCTCTCAAATCTAATGGGACCTCATGGCACTTGGCTTGTGGTGCTCAGAGCGGCAAACAAAAAAAGAAAAGTAAAAAAACTCAACGGTAACGTCTCTTTCTGGACAGAGACGTGTTTATTTTCACCAAAACAATGAACTTTTACTAAACCTAACTGAGTCATTTGTTGCCTAAACCTAATTTATTATTTCCCTATTTTTTTCCTGAACCCAATTAAATTGTTATGTGTTTATTTTGTAAAAAACGTACACGGGTAAAAATTCAAAAGAAAATGTCACGTGTTGCTGGCTTTCTGAAAGAAAATACAAAAGAATTGCAGATTAATTTTTTGCAAGATATCAAACATTGTATGACGATACGCTGCGCTATTTAATTATGTGCACGTTATGTTAAAATGTTCTAAATATTTTGATTCTAATCTTTGCAGGATGATTCATCGTGGACAGATTTAATAGTCATAATTTGTGTAAAGCGTGTGAAGTAGCCGTGAGGATAAAAGGACCAGGCCTGAGTAGCTGTTTGGAAAATAATCATCTGAAAATCCAGGAGCATTATCTATGAACTGTATAAAGCAAATGAAAGGTCACAATAAAACACGGACCCTAAAAATACTCAGTCCCCCAGAGACAGACGAGGCATATCGTGTGTGTGCATGAGTGTGCCAGAGAACCAGATCTGTGATAATTTATTGTCCTGTAATTTTAGATCTGCTGACAGATGAACTGCTTTGAACCAACAGAGGTGCTGGAACTCCAGAGTTGTGGAAAGGCATGTACATTGAGAGAAAGTTTGTGCCTGCAAAACCAACGCTCACACAGACACATCCATAACTGCTGCCACAGCATGTGCCCACCATGGTTGGCCTCTACAGGGTTACGGTCTTCATACCTGTGGCCCTTTCTTATTTTATCCCCAGGGTAGCCTGGCATTAATAGATTTCACAGCTCCTGTGGACACAATAAGTATCTGTAGATTCGATGGTGATAACTCGATAATAAAATGTTTACTAGGTTACTGGAGGATGCTGTCATACTGGGCAAATTGGGAGCATGCACATACATGAAGATGCACACACACAAACACACACACAGACTGGCTGTAGAGCAGTTGATACAGATGAAATGAAAGGAATATCTAAAGACACTTCTTTGTAAGAAACAGGCGTCGCTCCACTGGCATAGACTGGGACAATGATACAAACAGACCATCAGGAGTGAATAATTAATATTAGATGGCTAGACTGCAATCAACTTAAATCGGACTGCTTTGATTTCCTTTTTCCGTTTTTTACATTGTATATTTAAATAGTTGTTTTTAAATAATCCAAATTTAACTTTACCTTTATAGATGCTGGTCATTTTGAAAGCACAGTGTCTCCTTGCTCCTTCTTTGTGGAACTGAGTTTGTGCTGAGTGGTTTCCTGCTTTAGTAGGAAACTGTCTGTGTGACGTACACTGCAGGTCATGGGCAGCTGGTCACAAGGCGAGCTGAGGTAACACAGTGAACAGTCAATCAGTATATTGAACTCTGAAACTGTTTTTTTTTTATTGTGTCATTTTACTTTTCACACAGGCTAAGGAGTGACTTACTCTGAAAACCAAAAACTGAAATCATTGGTACAACAGCTAGCCATGTTGTTGTCGGTAGAAGCTTGTGTTTGTCAATTCTTTTTGCAGGAGTTGAGAGACACGTGTAATGAAAGCATTATAATTAGTCCATGCCAGGTATGTTTCTTATATTGGAGGCTCTATTTTAGCGGATCCCCATGAGGCTAACCATTTATTTTAGGATTATGACATGGGGTGACCATCTTTTGTGTGCGCAATTGTGTTTGTGAGTGTTTGCATATGCAAGCAAAAATTTGACTTATTCTTGTCAGGGCGACTGCTTATAATTATTACAATCAGCAAAATACTGACAGTCACAAACTGCTGACTGACAAAACAAATGAGAATAGGACAGTTAAGTTGGGTTTTTCTTGCCTTTTCCCATCATCTGACTGAAGTTTCCCTTTCTACACAAATTGGTGTTTTTTTCCTATGTGTTTTGATTTCACAGCCTGCAACGTTAGTTTTTTGCTTTCGTCTGACAAGCTCAGGCAAATAGACCCACTGAACACCTGCATTGCACTAAATGCAGACAGACCGAGTTACTGATACATTAATTAGGTACCTAATGATGTCACGGCTGTGTTTACAGCTTGTTGTGCTGCACCCAAGTGGTCAAAACATAAATGGTAAATGGACTATACTTCTACAGAGCTTTTCTCGTCTGCCGACCTCTAAAAGCGCGTTAACGCTCCATGTTACATTCACCCATTCACCCATTCACACACCATTCACACACTGATTGCAGGGGCTACCATGCAAGGTGCCACCTGTCCTTCAGGATGCTAACTAACCATTCACACCCAGTCACACACCGCTCAACTTGCGGGAGCATTTTGGGGTTAAGTGTCCAAGGTCACATCGACATGGAGTAGTTGTCGGGGATCAAAAAATCAATTCTCTGATTAAAGGATGACCCTGCTCTACCACTGAGCCACAGTCCCCCACATTTTAAACCCGTAAGTTTCCCCCTCGAAGGTTTACAGGGAATGAGCAAAACCACTTTTTTATTGGCTTACTCTGTCACTAATTTATATATATGTGGAGGTCCGTGAAACCCCCAGTTCAGATCGTGTTGTGGTGGTTACACGAGCCCGTGTGACCTGACGACGTTGACAAAGACCTTGTGGTTGGGGCTGCAGGAACCGTGCTGTGGATGTTCTGTGAGCACTCTCACCGCGTGATTGACATTCAGTTCTGGAGTGAAAGTTGTATGGGCTCGTGTTTTTAGGTTGTCCTCTTGAGCTCGGGCCATCGCGGCGCTTTGGCAAAAGGCTTTGTGGTGAGGGCTCTAAGTTGTAAGAGAGGTCCCTCCACGCCCTGAGTGATGAGAGCAGGGTTTAACCGGCAGCAGGTGCTCTCAAGACGGCCGGGTCGGGCCTTTGAAGTGGAAGCCAACTGGGACCCCGGCCCATCTCTGACCAGCAGCCAGCACAGACACATTCGCTTTCAATTAATACTCTCCCTTCTTTCTCCAGCATTGCTATTTTTGCTCTCTTTCGATTCTATAAGTATGTTCAGAAGAGAACATTTTTCAAACTGCGACGCAGTAACTTTATATCGTGACTAAATAACAACGGTTCGGCCTCGGTTTGTGTGAGAATGAGCTCAGTCCTTACTTCACCTCTCACTTATGCTTCATGAATCTTCTTGTGTCTCAGTGCCAGGTTCATCTCATAGAAAACTGCAGGTCCTCAGTGCTCTGACACCCTGATTTATGATTTATCTTTATGTGATGAAATCAGGGATCTCCTCCCTCTCATGCTCTGTCATCTGAACAGGACACATCCTGTCTTTGACACTGCTTGTTTAGCAGCTAAGTCATTCCAGCTTTATTACCTGATAGAGAAATATTGCAAATGCTGCTGTGGTTTATTGGCTGCTTTTATTTGAACATATATACACACTCAAGTATGTCTTTAAGTATGCACACATCTCATTAAAGAGAGCGAAAGAGAGAAATAAATGGCGGTTTTGATGGTAAGCTCCCTGGAGTCAGCTCCATCTGGCTCCTGTTAGCCACAAGCGTATAAAAATCAAATGTGCTTTAGTCTCAGACACACAGACACACAGACACACACACACACACACACACACACACTGGGAGGTAGGACTCCAGCATGGTGGTCACCCCCAGCAGTCCCAGTCTCTCCAGTACCAACCCTATTGAACTCAGCAGACATCAAGGGGCTCCGACACGGACCAGTAGTCCCAGCACAAATAGTAACAACAACCCGTACATAGCCTCTATACAAAATATTAAACCGTTACAACCGTGTGGATACCCGTCTGCCAGGCCTCTGCTAATATAGTTAGTGTTGGGGATGTTAATAATATACTATGTATTTATGTGTATGTGTGTGTGTGTGTGTGTGTGTGTGTGTGTGTGTGTGTGTGTGTGTGTGTGTGTGTGTGTGTGAATGAGGAAATGTACAACACTAGACCTGAAACAGTTATCTGATTTAATGTATCAGTTCATCGACTGACGGCTAGGAATTATTATTTTCATTTTTATTTTTTATTTTGATTAACTCTTGATATCAGTCGTTTTTCAAGCATTTTAAAGCAATATTCTACAGATCTATATCTATAGTTATATCAGTCTGGGCCCAATTGGTGGACAGACCGACATCCCCAGAGCCAGACTGTTCACATGACTAGGGAGGATTTGATGTCGTTCTTTACTGTATATGCTAGCCAAATTAATATGCTTGGTCAAATAAAACAGCCATTAAAATGATGTGAATGCATTCTACTGTACAAAACAAGGATGCTACGATGAGTTCATCAACGGGATGTATGAGATTGTCTATGTGCCATAAACTGATACTCAAACAAACAAGTAACCAAACTAGCTCCACGGACGTCCAAACAAATCTGTGCGCACTCTGTAACCCGACCAATGAAAATGTGACATTGATCGAACAGTCATCATCCTCATCGTCGTTGCTTCTGATTGTGAAATTGATAACGCACACTTGAAGCATGTGCTTTGGTGTCTGCGTGAATAATCTGTGTAATTGGTGGTTGACAACGTAATTATCCAAAAACTGTTTGTGATGTTTAGACAAGGAAACTGAGATGTAAGTTTCACCTCACTAGAGACTGACGTTTACTGTAATTTCTATAATTTTCTGGTTTTATGGTCATGTCTCAATGCCACTGAGGTCAAAGACAGTTCCTCCTGTGTCGTCCTCCAGGCCCAGCAGGCATGTCAAAAAGACTCTGCAGCCCTGCAAGTCTGTGTCTGAGCCTTCAATTTCCTGCCATGTTTAATCCTGGACAGAAGAGCAATCTTAAATTCAGTTTGGGTGGAATGTACAGCTCTTCAATAACATATTATATTATATTAGCATGTAATGTCTGTGTTATACCACCGGTACTAAAGCACATTGCTCAAAGCTTTTGTCTTCAATGCTTGAGCACTGGCATAGTCTAAAAGCCTTTGTTGCACACACTGCACGCCCTGTGTGAAAAGTGAAACCAGTTTTCCAGCTCTATATGAAGGTATTTTGTAATTGCCAAGCCCATGTCGAAAAGCTGCAAGAGATTGTCTGCATTCAAAGAAAACGTTTTCTTGGAGCACCAGAGCACCAGATTTCACGCCATGTTTTAACAATAGTTGTGTTGTGGGCTGTGGCCGACTGAAGCGGTCCAGTAAAAGCTGGCATTCCTTGGCAGCAGGCTGGCACTTGTCCTGGGCTGTCAGAGTGAAATGTTGCCCTTATGTCAGCTCAAAGTAAAGTCTACCCTGTGATGGACAGGGCCTCTTGTGGTCTCTGGAGATCTAACTCACACTGAGATACAGATAGGCTGAGATCAGCCTCTGGACTGCTTTTGGGGCCTGGAAGCATCTCCTGGATTGTTGCTGCCAGGTTTTCAGTTGACGGTGAGGATCAGAGAGTTTTTAGGCCGTCTTTCGTCATACTGCAGTGGTGGAAGAACTACTCAATACAATACAATGTAAAAAATTCCCTATTACTAGTAAAAGTCCTACATTTAAACTCCAACTACAGTACAATTATTTATTCTCATTCTACAGAAAAAAATCGATGTAATAGTATATTATATTATAAAAGATACTGATGCATCAATGTATTAAGCTTCATTTCTGAAGGTGCTACTATTGTAAGTATTTTATATACTGTTAGTTCCTTAAGTCTAGTGTTTCTCAACTCAGGGGTCAGTCCACTTTAAATGTCAAATTAAATGTATTTAAAAGTACAATATTTCCCGCTGTAGTGTAGTCTTGTTGAAGTATAAAGAAGCATAAGGTATCTTAAAATTGTACTTCGCAGGTTGAAAATAGCGCTGTATAAAAAAGCCACCCCTTTAATTTCTGCAGTAGATATCTAAGCGCCCCCGCCTGTAAGTATCCGAACATCTGACTTTCCTCTCAAAGAAATGTTGCAATGTCGAGGCCTCACCATATGCTTCTAATCCAACTCCAAGGTCTTCTTTGGTGGTGTCTCTCCATTCTTCAACAGATCTCTCACACAAAGTCCATTGGCATCCTGCTCTCTTCTCTTAACCCTCAGCCTGATCTCAAAGCTCTCTTGTTCGACAAGCTTTACCCCAGCACCCTTCTCCCACTCCTGACAACAATTCAACACTTTCTTCTCTCACCCAGATATAACATCTTAAAGTCGAAGACATTTAGTTTACTATCATACATCATATTACGTATCATATGACATATCACATAGAAGCTGGAAATAGCAAATGTTTGGCTTTTTTGTTCAAGAAATAACTTGATAAATTAATTATTGAAATTGTTGAAAATAATTTTCTATTGACCATATACTGTATAGGTGTACAGCTTGCCTGGCTCTGAGCCGGGGTAAAACATATCTGTCTATCAGCACTATAAAGTCCACAAATTAAAACATGATATCTTGTTTATTTAATCTTAAACCGAAGTGTAAACACAACCAACTGTCGTCTTACCCTGGGTTATTGGACTCTTTCCTGGCTAGGCCAGTGACTTTAAATGTGATGCTTGATTTCACCTATTTACTGTGCTTTCCTTTTCAATTTATGGCATCCTCATGTAGTCAGGAGAAGCATCAACAGGAGTTTTTCACTACACATAAGCCAGAATAACGACAGCGACATAATGTAAATGGTGTTGCATGAGTGACAAATTAAAGGTCTTGTAAATCCTGCGGAATCGGCCTGCACTCTGTGGGATTTGAACCAGACGTTTGCTCGCTCGTTCTCGCTCTTGAGCCCTTTGGCAGAATGTTAGCAGGGGAAACATATGTCCACATGAAGCAGTTTCACTGATCAAGCTGATATCACTGGGGATGAAAGACCTGAGCGGGAACACCCCACCCCCCCTACCACCTCCCAGTGCTGCTGCTGCGAGCTGTCAGCGACAATGCTTAGTCTGCTTATGTTAGTGTTACAACTGTATGACACAACACAAAGGAAAGATCATCGGAGGAGATATCATGGGTGTGTGTGAAGCACATGATATGAATTCAGTTTTCAACACAAAGAATTCCACAAGGTTTTTGCATATTTCTCCAGAATGAGACCAATGAACAGGCAAGAAAGGGAAGGAGGAGAGCAAGATAGTGACTGATTACAGGGCATCAGATCAAATGAGAACCAGAGACTGAGATGTCAGAAAGACTATAAATTTATATTTTACCTGCTCCCCTGAGATCTGCCACACATACACCCGCTTCAAGCGGAACAAAAGAGGGGGAAGAGATATGAAAAAGAATGGGCACCAAGTTATAGGTCAAACAGTGTGAGAATGTTAGTACAAATAAGCCCCCAAAGATGAGTGAGAGATGGAGGACCAGAGAGGGAGTGGGCTGAGTCTGAGGTGAAAACAGCAACATCAGGATAAAACATCAGCTGGGTCTTATTTAGATCAACCGTTTGTAACCGTTGAAAGGAGCCCTGTGCGCCCGCCGGTACATCTGCCCTCCGCATGTTGGACAGCAATGGGTGGGCTGCCCTTCTTTAGTCTTTCCCTCACTCTGCCCTTTGCCTTTGGTCAGGCAACTCTCTTCACTGAAATGTTGGTTTCAAGGAAGGTATTGTTTCTGATACTTCTGATTAATTCAATTATTCCCTTGAGAATTCTATTCTGGAAATTCGCCATCAAAAGTCGTACTGAGGTAATTAAATTGCTGTTAGTAGCGCAACCTTTTTTGCTGATTTTGATCAAGCATATAGGGTCTTGGGACTGGACCTGAACATCAAGAAGACACAAATTCTCCTTTTGCTGGCGCCAAACGACACTGCTTTCCCTCCAGTAATAAACATTGACAACATCAGTCTGGAAAACGTGGATCTTTACCGTGGCAGCTTCCTCTCCTCAGAGCTGACGTTGAGGAATTTGTCATCATATCACATCATAACTACTTGTCTGCAAGGTTGTGCTTCACACTCTGCTCGACCTCGGCTACTTATTGTAGACACATCAAAGCCCTGGAGTAGTAGCAGACGAGACATCTCTGGGAGATGTACATCAGGCTTTCTGTGCAGAATACATAGGCTTTGCTCAATAGCTCCTTCATCATATTTTGGTGGACCACATTAGTGGCCGATATCCACATTACATCATAAAAGCCAGTATCTTGGCTGGCTAATGATATCCAAGAAATTCCAGTGCTAGGATGCTATTTTCGTGAGCCACTGGCCAGTGGGCAATATAGCACCACCCAAATACAGCCTTTGTTTAATGGGTGTGGTTGTCCCACCACAGACAGCTTGTTGACATCACTGCATGAAACCACCAAGTGCAACTGACAGACACACATGAAAGCTAACAGACCACGGAGCTGCTAACTGCTACTTTGACTGTAGGCTGGTCTGAATTAGAGCCCCTCGCCCCCTCCGTGGACCTCAGACCCTGATCCAAACCTAACTCCTGTATAAATCACAGCCGGCCGGTTGATTTCTGAATCCTGACATTTGTTTCTTTTCACTGGCCAACTGAGCCTATCTCATGCGCATTCTCTCGATGTCTGCCCCTTCTGCTCTCCATCAAACCAAGGTGAGTTAACTGGCATTTTAAGAAGAGATGCTAGTGTGGGTGTGCCTCACCTGTGCAGAGTTAACTCTGAGCAGCTCATACATCTTTAAGGTAAACCTCCAGGCCTCACAGACAGGTCTCTCCGAAACACAGCTGTAAAATATTTATGGATATGTCAACCAAACTTTAACATCAAAACGCTTAAAGGAGCTGTTGATCAGCTGTAAAGAGATAACTTCATATTTTAATACTCTGCAGGTCTCGGCAGATGAGACTGAGCACACATTTATCATCTATGGGAAATCATGGACATAACACATAAGCATGTAAGCAGTTTGACATGACATGAGCAGGGGGCAGGTGTGTGTGTGTGTGTGTGTGTGTGTGTGTGTGTGTGTGTGTGTGTACTAATAGCAGTCACTCACTGGTGGTGGTAGATACCAGCTAAAAGATCTAACTGGCTTTATCTAAAAGTGCTTAGATAGTATTAAAAGGTCACATGGACGGCCAGACTGTATGTAGGTATGACTGTTTGAGGAGAAGCATATCCAGATGTGTGCTAGTGCATGCGTGCGGAGGCCTAATGGCCCACAGTGAACACACACAACCCAGCAAAAGAGCACATGAAAGCTCTGTCAAATGAAACTCCTCAGGCTTCCTCACAGGAAGACCCCATTACAGCGTGTGCATCGATAAAAACGGTCCCCCATCTGCCCTGTGGCTTCCGATAGCCATCTCCTCCCCTCAGTGGGTTCCTACTCAGGCTGCACAGGTCCGACTGTATAACTGGCCCCCAGAGAAACAACAAAATGGAGTTAAGGATTCTGTTAATGCTCCAGATAATACAAATGGACCCTTACTTAATGCCAGATTCCCCATAATGCCGTTGGGCACACACAGATTAGCATGCTGCGTTTTCAATGTGTTCCGTGATGGAAGAATAGTGGCGATCTTTGTGTGCACCTGTTTGTGTGTTATTGCGGGAGGGAACAGATTTATTAATTTCATATGGAAAATTCTACAGTTGCATTTTCTTTGTGCAACGTTATTTGTGACGAAAACTAGAGAGATAGGATCGTTGAATGGTTTTCATAACATTTCCCAAAATATATTTTGTACATATACATACAAATAAATACATGTGGAATACAAAGAAGTGGTTACTATGTCACTAATAACAAGCAATGAAAACACTGTACAGAAAAGTTTAGATGAATGGCCCTGACCAACATACATATGTGCCATAGGAAAAAAAGCATACATTGTATAGTTTGTCAAACAGTTAATCGTGGACTTAACCCTCCTGTTGCCTTAGGGTCATTTTGACCCGATTCAATGTTTCGCCCTCCTGTTACCTTTATATTTACTAACATATTTTACCCTTTGGGTTCAATTTGACGCCAGCAATTAAAACCTCCAGAAAATTATTAGAATTAATATTGTTTTCAAGTTTAAGTGTGAGGCACTTTATGTTTGTTTGTTGACTACCGAAAGAACACCGACATTAAACATTGAATTAACCCTAAGGCGGCAGGAGGGTGTAATATTGATTCGGGTCAAATTGACCCTAAGGCAACACAAGGGTTAACAGTTTCAGAAAAGCCTGACTCAAATGTGCTGGATGCAATACGATGATGTCTTGTTGCCTTGGGAGTTGGACTGAGTGCATGATTTTTTCAATTGCAGTTGGAGCAATCTCATCATGACATTATAATGTAGATGAAAGGCTCTGACCTGGCAGACTTTGCTCCATCGTTGTCATAATTCACTCCTTGTGCAACTCAGCTTGCAAATCAGTCTGAATTACAAAGCCGTGCAGTAAGACAGGCTTTGTTTTTTTATTGACCGGTCTCAATGCGAAACTCACATGACAACGGTAGAAACAATATGCCATTAGTGTTGGTGCAGCAAGTGATCGACTGATGACGTTCACCCTTCTTAGATCTGTCTCTCTTGACCCTATTGTTTCAGTGGCTCTAATTAGCCTCCGGATCAGCCTTGATCCCCACTTGACCTGGAAACCTCAATAAATCAAACTCCTCTGGCCCGTTAGCTCATTGGTACAGTAGCCTTCACCCAAAGTCATCACAATACACCAGGAACTGGTGGAAAAATGCAGATGTCCGGCGCATGGTTTGAGGTTTTGGTTTGATCTACTTCGGCTCAAATTTGACATGAGATGTTTGAACACAGTCTGAAAGAGGAGTCTTAATGAGGTATGAGGATCCTTTCGTTTATCTAGTTAGTCTAATCTACTCATGCTGAGGGTGGGAACCACTTAGCATAAAGCCTCTGCCTTCACACTGAGTTTACATCGTGAGGTCTGAGCCTGTTGTCAGTGTCTCTCACTATAAGCAACAAACAGTCCAGAGGGAGTAAAACTAGCTACATTTAAAGCGCTCAACGCACTCACACCTACATGCACGGACAACATTATGTGCAGCAGTCCCTCTCGCTGTGAGGGATAAACACCCCGTCGTGTGGCCTGATCTGTTTACAAGTTAGCCTCTAGCCAGCTGGGGCCATGGAGGTTGTGTGTATTTGTGTGTGTGTGTGTGTGTGTGTGTGTATCTATATGTGTTTATGTGTGTGTGTCCATGTATGTATGTATGTATATACACTACCGTTCAAAAGTTTGGGATCACTTAGAAATGACTTTATTTTTCAAAGAAAAGCACTGTTTTTTCAAGAAAGATAACATTAAATTAATCAGAAATACACTCTCTACATTGTTAATGTGGTAAATGACTATTCTAGGTGGAAGTGTCTGGTTTCTAATGAAATATCTCCATAGGTGTATAGAGGCCCTTTTACAGCAACGATCACTCCAGTGTTCTAATGGTACATTGTGTTTGCTAATCGCCTTAGAAGACTAATGTCTGATTAGAAAACCCGTGCAATTATGTTAGCACAGCTGAAAACAGTTATGCTGGTGATATAAGCTATACAACTGGCCTTCCTTTGAGCTTGAAGTTTGTAGAACAAAATTAATATTTCAAATATTAATCATTATTTCTAACTTTGTCAATGTCTTGACTATATTTTATATTCATTTGATAAATAAAAGTGTGATTTTTCATGGAAGACACGAAATTGTCTGGGTGATCCCAAACTTTTGAACGGTAGTGTATATATATATATATATATATATATATATATATATATATATATATACATATATGTGTATATATATATTTATATATATTGTTGTGTTTGTGTATGTATATACATGTGTGTTTGTGTGTGTGATGTGTGTGTGTATATATATATATATATGTGTGTGTTTGTGTGTGGGTTTTGAATGTATGTATGTATATATAATTATGTGTTCTTGTGTTGTATATATCTGTGTTTGTGTCTGTATATATATATATATTATATATATATATATATATATGTGTGTGTGTGTGTGTTTTTGTGTGTGTATGTATGTATGCATTTATATATAAATATATACATATGTATTTTTGTACATATGTGTGTTTGTGTGTGTACGCGTGTGTGTGTGTATGTGTGTGTGTATTTCTATGAGTGTTTTTCGGAATGTGTGATGGAGGGATTACAGGCAAACTGGCCGCCGCTTTCATGAGGAAAAGCACAAACACAGGCAGAATGTTAGACTAGCTTCAGTGTTTAGTGCTTGCCATGGAGCAATAGGTTTGTCTTCAAAGTTTCCTGCTGTCGGTTCCTGTTAAGAAAATGTCTACCATGTCATTGATAAAAAGGAAAAGACCGTCGGTATATCACCTTCTCTCTCGTTCTCTTTCTCAGCCAGTAAATTGTGTTGATAGTCTCTGTGGTGGGATTGACATTCTCGGTTAGTTCCGCTGTGTGATCCTGCCGGTAGTCGGTCCATCTTTATCCACGTGGGAAATGTCTCCACCCAAATCCACATCATCCATCCATCCATCCATCTATCCATCTATCCATCTATCTATCTGCATTGTTTCATTGTTCTGATCTTTTATCTCCCCTCCAACTATCTGGAACCATTCTCTGTTTTCTTCACCTGTCATACTCCAGCTTTTCCCTGAATGACGCATGTTGGACCCAACTACTGTAAGGTTGCAACGCCCTTCTGGCGCACATTGTGCGGTCCACGAGTCCCAGGACGCAGGCTTCTGAACTTACCCACTGGGATGTTTCACAATAGGCCAGCTGGGAAGTCAGAGGGAGCCAAGAGGAAGGTGAAGGGGGTTGAAGGAGAGGGTATGGAGAAGCAGAGGAGAAAGAGATGATTTGGGTAACACGCGGAGGAGGACTAAACAAGGGAAGATTCTGGTTTGTGTGTGAGGAGAAAGGAAAAAGACATACAAATACACTCTTTGCTTATCTTTGTTTCATAAATGTATAATGGCATTCAGACATTTTTAAAGCTTTATAGAAACTTGATTAAATAATTCATTTGAAATATGGTACAATTTGATAAATAACTTGGAAAGAGTAATATTAGGAAATGTGACAATTACTGTATCACTATTATTGGAGCACCCGTAGCAGACAACATATGTGAGACTAAAACTATTTTCAAACAGGATATCCTTAATTGAGCTTTCAGTACATTTGCATTCAATTATCATAAAGACTGCGATTAGAATGTGAAAGCTTAACAAATCCACATTCACCCATCCATCTACAATTTCCTTTGTATTTATTGTGTCCATCCAAATGTTGACATGCAAAATAAATCTCTTAGATAAAAAAATGTCAAGAGCAGTATAACACAGTTGAAGATTAGTAGCCTTATACACTTGTTGTCCATATTTGTCTGCAGCTGAGTGCATGTGCTCACAGCAACATTTGGGATTAATTGTTTGGTGCAAACGTTATACACATGCTGCAAATCTGTTAGGGTTTAAGAAAATGTCAAACACCCCTTATTGCAAAATAAAAAGTTGGATTACATCACACAGCCATTGATACTGACTACTATATACAGTTTGTTGGTCCTATGTGTACTGTGCACCTGTTTGTTCAGCTCATTTGCTTTGTATAGAGAAAAGGGTACACAATAATCAAATCTCTTCACATAAAGCTGTTTCTAGCTGCAGCTCTTTTCCTCTCTAAGAGCCTCTCTTTGATGCAAGACAATGATGGTGACTCGGTAGGCCTCGATGTCCGCAAATAAGATGTCATATGTTTCCCTGCAGCACTTCTGTTGTCTCATATCGCATATATAGTTATATCAAAATGTTTTCTACTCACCTTGAACTTTAAATCGATCAATATTGGATATGTGCGGCCAACACTGATATCAATATTTGGCCGGATAAATACTTGCTTTATGAGCGAGAATCGCAACTTTAGACCAAGGTTATCTACTGCCACCTACTGAGATAAAGTAGCACAACAGGACATGGAAGGGACAACCGGGCAATACTAATGTGGTCACTCATTTGTTTTTGTTCTATAAGACAAAAGAAAATAATCATATTTAGATGAATCATTTCCTCACAAATTGTATATGGATATTCATTTTGAACTCCATTCGTTTTGTCACCAACACGGAAACGTTTTAGATTCGATCTTCGCCTTGTTTTGCTTTTCTGTCTTGCGATGTCTTGTAACTTATCAAACGACGTATACTCTGACAGTGATTTACTGTATACTCTATCTGCAATACAAGAACTCAACTGTCTTACGAACCTATTCACTTTTTGTCAAGCATTTTACAAGCGCATTTTTTTTTTTATGATTCGGTTTTTAGAATTGCAGTTTTTATTTAATGAATTGTTTCATGGTGTAAGGATGCACTTGGAACTTAATGAACCTTTTCATAAACTCGGACACATGTGAAGCCTTGCATGAGATGTTTACCTAATAGTGTAGCAAGTGTTTTACCTTGCCGACTGCTCATGAACAGTCAAACAGGCCACATGTGGGACAGATGGCATCTCTCTCTCTCTCTCTCTCTCTCTCTATCTCTAACACACACACAAACAAACAAACAAACAATGCATGGTGGTTGCCCGGTGTGGTATTCTTATGATAGAACTAATGGTCTCTAGTGTTCAAAAGATAAAGCCCTAACTCAAACTGAAAGGACAGATTAACACACAGGCCTTAAACACGAGTGGAACAAGTCAGAGGTCAATACACTGACAGAGATGTAAACTGTGTGTGTGTTTTGGTTGTGTGTCTACATGTGTTAGAGTGTCAAAGCTCACAAAACCCTTTTGTATCTCCTGCGTTGTAATCTAACAGATAAGATTCGTGCATATTTTGTTGAGCACTTCATTTGACAAGCCTGCACTTCAGCTGTGGCCCATAAATCACAATGCATAAAAAAACACAGAAGCATCTTTTTTTTAAACATGCTTTATGTTTGAGTGTTGAGGATATTTATACTCTGTTAAATCAATCTAATTTAATTCAATGTGCTCAACGATAATGGAACACCGTGGGCAGAAATCAGGGGAGAAAATGTATGTTGGCAAAACATCTTAGGAGCAAAAATTAACTTCACTGATAAAAGTTAAAACCATTGACAAAGCCTCCGTTTCCGTTTAAACTCTCTCCTCCTTTGCTGCCTTTTCACAATCATCTTAAATCAATTACATTTCTAGGGGGTAATATCATGGACATAAATAAAATAGCACAGGTAAAGGTTGTTTTCTTTGTGCCCTCCGGTGCAGTGGATGGCGGTAATGCTGCGAGCTGGTGTCGCACCCGTCGTTACACACGAAGAAGAAGCTTTAAACAAGAAGAAGAAGAAGAAGAAGAAGAAGAAGAAAAGTACCTGGCATCTATTTATATTGTGTCTGATTGAGGGGATTTTGTATACTTCGTGTCAAAATTGGGTCTGAAGTAAGATATATGCCTTTAAAATACGTTTATCACTAAACTGCGTTACAGCTCAGGTTATAGAGAGAAAGTCAGTCGTTTTTTATTGCCACGCCACAAAGCTAACGTGAGCTAACGTGTTTGTTATCTGATGCTAATCTGTGTCAGTCTTATCCTCGGGCTCGTGTTAGCTCCGTTCAAGTTTATTCCCTTGGTAAAGTCGTGTTGTATCTTATTTATTCTTTGTAGCAACTAGAGACCTCAAAACCCCACTTGTTTCTCTTTCCTTAACTTCCTTTGTGTTTTAGAATAGTTTATATGTAATAATCACCAACTTTGACTCGCTGAATGACGTGACATGGTTGTAACTCAACTCGGGGTGCTAACATTGTTTAATACGTCTTAATACTGGTTGTAAACACTCTCAATCATGTTGTATTCTTCACAACAATATTGTAGCTTTCATAACTCACGTTAACTACAACACTGCTATTTTAACTGTGAGCATGTCGATATTAAATGCTTCCCTGTAGTTAGGTGTCTGTAATTACAATTTTATTACATTTGTACCTATCCCAAACGAGGAGATAACATTTTATTTAACTTATTCCAAACACAGTTGTATGATCTCTCTTGAAACACTCATTGGATGAAACAATGCATTGAAATAGATGTCTGAACACAAGTAATGATCATCATTTATGTTTTATTAGTCTTATAACATGGAGATAGTTCCCAGTCACCCTTTTGAAACACTGCATGGCGATGATGTCACCTCTTGGGTATCTACGTGTCCCAGAGGCCTCTGGAAAGTCCAGCGAAAGCAGACACACAATGAGAGTCAACCGACTGTTTCTCATTCTGGAGATGGTGCATGTATGATGCTTTCCTATTCCTTTAAAATAAATCATCAATCTTAAATCCACATGTGTAGACTAGAACTTGTAGACTAGAACTGGTTATCTAGTATTCTAGTGCACATCCTTTCTCTTTGTCTCCTTCAGCATGTTCATCCAGTAACTGTCCACGGTTGGGTTCACTGTGTGAAGTCCGAGTGCGGCTCAAAGCTGGCTCGGATGAAGCGGAGAGTTCAGGACCTGTAGAGGGAATCGGGGCGCAGTCAGTCCAACCTGACCAACGGGTCGCAAAGACGGACGCGACAGCCATCCCAAGATGCAGTGACTCTGTGCTGCAGGTGCCACTGGGTGACTGGACGACATTGAGGCTGGGAGAGGGTCAGTGCGATATCACAGAAGCATGTGTGGAGGGGATGAGAGCGGGAGAGAAGTGTGAGGTAAGAGTGTCAGGATAACTGGAAATGTAATACAATGTCAACTATTAGTGGCACAGATTCTATGCAAAGTGAAAGCTCACAAAAATCCATCACCGATCATGAGGTTTTCATTTTACATATGGAAAAAGTATGTAATATTTGCAATGACATGACATATTGACAGCTGGACTGGTGGAAGAGGGTTTTCCCTCTGAATAGTACTTGCCTCGGGTATATTTTCTAAATTGGTGAACTTGGAGTAGGCTTTCGAATGATGTCGTCATGTGATGATATCAGGGGACCCATTAAAATTAAAACATTGAACGCTCAAATGTTGATTAGGTCGGACACAAAATGTACTTTGAATACTTTCAGAATGTATATGTTGTTTTTATACTCAACATTTTCATTAAGTTATTTTGCTATATAATATAAAGGGTAGTAATCTGTTAAAAATATACTTTGTTAAGATTTGAATGTTAACAACAAAGGATATGGTGTAGACCCGGTGCCTAAAACAAAGTCTGAGTAGGAGTGTCTCCAAAAGAAAGGGTGAACCCAACTTCTCAATTGGGTCCCAATTTGCCAGTGCTCCCTCACATAAATGCCTTTTTTGTTGAATATGGATTGTCGGCTTTTAAGTGACACATTGTATTTTTAAGCATGTGGAAGTACACAGCCACTCTAATCACGCTTTTTTTTGCTTCTTAGATCCTGATTTCTCCTCTTGAAAATGGACCAGATGTCTCTTTCCCCCATCCTGCTGAGGAAACCATGCCTTTGTGTGCTACAGTTGAACTCAAAGCTTTCACACCAGGCAAGGAATCCTGGGAGATGTCTCCTGTTGAAAAGTGTCAGTGGGTGAAGTCGCACAAAGAGACGGGCGGAGTGAGATTCAGGAGCGGCGATGTTTGGGGAGCAGCAGACCACTACAGCCGGGCCCTCACACTCCTCATTACTCTCCATGGCCATGTTAAAGAGGTGGAGAAGAAAGGACAAGAGCAGGAAGCAGAGGAGCAGAGAGACACAAACACTGGTGATCAAGTACAGCAACTTCCTTCTGCTAATGAATTCAAAACCATTAAAGCAGAGCTCCACTCTAACATGTCCTTGTGCCAGCTCAAACTGAACCAACCGCAGAGGGCCAAGGTCAGCGCTACTAAAGCTACTCATCTGGAACCGGGGGGGGCTAAAGCCTGGTACCGGATGGGCCAAGCCTGCCAGATGTTGAATGAGCTTGAGGAAGCAAGACAGGCATTTAGGAAACTGTTGGAGCTCCAGCCAGAATCACCTGCTGCTCTGAAGGCACTTCAAGACATAGCAAGTAGAGAGAAAGAGATAAATGCCCAGTTGGGGTTTAGACTCAGCAAAATGTTCAGCTGACAGTTAAATATTTTCTAATTATTATCAGATGTTATCTATCTAGACTGGTACGTTTCTTCTCATGATTCATCATTTCATTAAAGCATGTGTAAAGCAACTACATCAGCTCAAAAGTAAATAATAATCTGTGAATGCACATTTTTCTCCCAACACATTGCTTCTTCTGTGTGTGATGCCTGAATGCCACTTAAAAGTAAAAAGCACATGTCAAAAAGAAATGTGGGTTGAATGATGTGATTTAACAGGACTGCTGGTTGAATAAGGTCCATGTGAGTGAAATGTGCCCAATGTTCAGTGTATTTAGTTCTTCTGTCGGACCACAAGGTGCCAGGCTTTGTCAGGTCTTCTCAAACTGATATGGTCCGCAGTCAAAATGCTGAATGCCGAAACCCGGGATCGAACCAGGGACCTTTAGATCTTCAGTCTAACGCTCTCCCAACTGAGCTATTTCGGCATATGTACATTTTTGTCAACATTGTCAGTTCATATACGTACAGAATCTGCTCCATTGTTCATTGCAATAGTTTGATTTTGTAATGCAAAAGCATGCATGTAGAGTTTGATTATGTCCTCACAAGGATATATATATATATAAATAACATGTGTGTAATATATATGTGTCAATATGTATGTACAGGCTGTCCTCTACAGCAACAGGTCTTGATAGGAGAACTCAAATGGGTCAAAAAAGAGATGCAAAACCAAAATGCCCAACACACAGGACACAAATGAATGGGCTGTGTCTCAGGAGGATAAGCATATAAGTATGTATGTATATATATGTGTGTGTGTTTCAAAGCCATACAGACCAAGGGGGTTTCACCTCAAGCACACATCTGTAAAGTTATGAAACTATAATTGCTCACTCTGAAGGAACTCTGTATCATCTGGTCAGATACTGACAAAAAGCCACATAGCCGTGTATAATCAATGCTATCATGGCTATCACGTGTTGAAAAAGTTGGTAAAAAAGGAACCAAATAGAAGTTTTATTTATTACTATTATAGATAAATATACCAGTATCGTATTTATGGTATCGTGGTAGTATCATGATATTTATGGCAGGTATTGTATCAAAGATCGTGACAACCAGGTAGAGGCAGAACAGACTCAAGGAACAGACTCAAGGCTCAGCAGAGCACACAAGACTTGAAGACTTGTTCAGGACAAAAGGTTGGTTCATGAATGACCAGATTATATATAATGACAATTTATATTTATTACTATTATTATAGGGCCCGATCATTGACTCAGTGAGAATGGTGGACCTATTGCTCTCTTAAAATGTTTATTTTGATGTAGATGTGTGGTCAGAACAATCAAATGACCGTAGTTCATACAACGTGTGGCGACAAAAAAAGGTCACCAGCACACTCTCACCCCCTTTTTCACTCATGAGTTTGCAGGCATGATTAAGACGGACCATATGAAATATACTTTCTTAATGTTACATCACTGAAAAATATTTGTAATCATCTCAATGGTATAGTATAAACATAAGTGTTAAATATTGTGGTGATGCAATAAATGGCAAAGTAGCTTTGTTGCAAATAGTGTAAAAGCCGCTGACTGCTCCTAAATGCTTCGCATGGGGTAAACTCGGTAAACTAAAGGTAAAATGTCATATACAAATCTCTATGTACATGATAATTAAAATAAAATTGGATTAAATCAATTACTTGTCAAAGAGCACTGCACTGTATGACGCTTACGGTAGTGTTCAGTCCATGAACACTCACTCCCAAAGGCCTCACAAACAACACACACAACTATATTATTGAACAAAATGTAAAGCTTTATTGTTGTAAAAACAAGGAACAAATTGCCCTTTAAAATGAAGTTCTACGTTTCCAGGCACAACATGACACACCATACTATGTCCAACTCCAAACAATAATGCATCTCTTATGTTCCATCTTTGAACGTAGTGCTTTCCCAAGTTGACCTTACCCTTGAGCCTCATGTCGTAATTCTCCAACAGTCCCAAAGTCACTTCTTCCTGTTTGTCAGTTCCTCTTTGACTTTGTTTTGTCAGCGTGTGTCTGGGTGGCTGACAGCTGCCTCCATGCATCCACGATGAGCACAAGCGGTATAACGATCCACAGCATGTTCATGAACACAAAGTAGAACCAGAAGTAGATGGGGTGTCCCAGCTCACTGTGAGCGTAACCATCTCTGTGCTCAGTGTAGAAGTAAAGCACTGCTCCATACAGCTGACCTGGAATCAGATTATGTGATAAGACCCATCATGCATGTATGAAAACAACAAGTCATTTGATTCTGGGAACTTGCTTAATGGTCACGTGACGAGTTCTGTTGTAATTACACCTTCTTACCTAATGAAATGACGAGTTGCAACACAAATCTGTAGGACTTCCTGGTTAAGAAGGCATAGATAGCCCAAAAGCTGAACGGTCCCCATAAGCATGCAGTCACAGTCTCCATACAGACAGTGAAGTTGTCCGCTCTAGAAATAAGGAGGGCATGCAGGCAATTAGTTACAGGTATATTCCTTGTTTAAAAATACCATAGTTCAACTCACATTACATATCGACTGTCTCCTTTGGAGTACTCTTTCCCTGTGAGAGAAAATATACAACATATTGAGTCATGTAGACGGCACCATCTCAGCTCATACACTTTTCCTAACATGCGTTTTTTGTTTGTACTCACACAGCTGTGACAGGAAGCTCTGGTCTCCTGGAATAATATCATAATACAGTGAGAACCATCCCTCGATGACGCAGTGGATGAAACCACAAACGGCAAACCAGCACAAAGCCAGACGCCTCCATGCCCCGAGCCTGCCGGCGGTCCCTTTCTGTCCGGTGATGAGCCAGGTCACAAGCAGAAACACTCCAGACACAGAGAATAGGAACACCAGCATCTCTGACATAGGTCGGTCATTGGCCACATAGGTGGGAATCAAAAGGTCCCGTGGCCAGTAGGGATGAAGACCTGCAGTTGCTGATGAGGCTTCCATCATCTATTTCAAGAAAGGATGGTCAACAATCTTTATCCACAGTAGGTATGCCATTGATTGATTTAAAGATTGTGATATTAAAGATTATGCACATACATAAATTAATTGATAAACAAGCTCTTTCTGCATTCATTGTTATTGAGTCTATAAGCGTCAGAATCATTTCTCTCACAAACTTCCAAATTATGTTATTAGAGTAAATGTTTGATTTTAAGTCATGAGCTCATTAGCAAACAAAACAAATAACGTTCGTGTATCGTGAACTTACCAGTGATAGTAACACAATGGGTGTCAAGACGAACCGAGTGTATCCTCTGTATTGAATATATAGTGTTAGATAAATCACAAAATACGAATATCTTGACGATCCAATAGTCCAAATCTGTCTAACCACATGCCATATAAGCACAGATGCACTCAGACGCGGAACTCGCCAGAGCAGGGGGCGGCTACTTGTGATTAAACCGACCAATCATGTGGCTGGATCTATGGAGCTGGCTGCACATGTTGGTCCATTGATTGGCTTTTCAACTCGGAACATGGACGTAGTCGTTGGCAACGACCAATAAAAATGCGTCGTTTACTCAAAAATACCGCCCCTCTCTTCATGACAAATTTATTACATAGTTCAACACTTTTGCAGTAAACTATGTCTAGCAACGAATTTCAATTTGGGTCTATGAGTTTTCTGCTAAATTGTCCAAATGTCCCCAAATGAAGAATGCTCAAAAATATAAATTCCTTTTTCTGTGCATTTATTTAGCTGAGAATGCGCTGTAACTTTGTTGTAATATTTATATTTATTTCGAAGTTAAAAGTATAATGCTCCCAAGCCGTGTCAGGGTATTAACCCTGCCGTGACCCGGATTCGAACCGGGGTTGCTGCGGCCACAACGCAGAGTACTAACCACTATACGATCACGGCGCGCTACAGAGAGTTGTGATGCCAAATCCTTTCAGTTCGATTTATGAATCCGGGAGCATAGCGGTGGGACGCTGTTATTGTTTCCCCCCCCCCCCCGTGTAAATCCGTCTTCCATGAGTTTGTATTTCATGTTTAAACGAGCACTCTTCAGATTCCCCGGTAGCTGTTTGTTAAAACACGAACACGGTGTTACCTTCGCCTCAGATTTACAATTGCTTTAATATTTTAAAAGTCACAAATCATAAGAAGAAATTCAAAAATGCAACACGATTTAATAGTTACTTTTACTAAAATCAGCAAGGAAGATTGTTACAGTTTGGGCGTGCCGTGTCGCTGGATTATATCAAGTGTCATTGTTGCCGAACTATAATTGCATCTTTGTAACGTTAGCCTGTTCTTGTCGAATGATTTTGGAACGTTCTCTCGCTGGATTGTATCTCTAATTAGTGTTCTATCGCTTTTTCTTGGCGCTGGTTTGCTACTTTGTTTAATAATGGCTCTGTCCCGGAGAACAGGAAGAGCGCTATCGGTGCAGTAACGCTTGCATGCTGCGGAAACAAAGGCGAACTAAAAGAGTTAAACGACTGTGGATATGAAGGACTGGCTTCTCAAAAGACCAAAGACTCATTGCATACTCTTTTCAATGAGCTTGATCCAATGATGGCGAGTTCATTCTGGGGGAAACATGAACAAATAGCTCTTTGTTCCCATCATATTAATACAATATAACATAGTCTATGGTTCCTATCTGGTGATATCAGTATGAAATTGTAGCTTGATTTATGATTGTATTTGAGCTAATAGCGCGAGCACTTAGGATACACCGGTTATCTTTGTTATTGGTTAGTCCTTAGTTGAAATTAAAAAGGTATTACATTTTTTCTTACTTCCCATATGGTCTAGCGGTTAGGATTCCTGGTTTTCACCCAGGCGGCCCGGGTTCGACTCCCGGTATGGGAACTACCTTTTAGTTAGTAAATGTTTTTATAGCGTTACGAGCTTGTGTTAAAACCGTAGTGATGACAGTAAGACCTGTATGACCTGTTTGCTGTTTGCACTCAGACATTCTTTTAAAATGGTAATACTGATTAGGTTCCGATACTTACATGATTTCGTTGTTTAACTGCATTGGGTTACTTCCTATAGACATGTGATGTGTGTCACGTGACATGATTTATCACGTGACGCTACACGGAAGTGGTCACCGACTGATTCATAGAGGACGCGACGGTTGTAAAGACTGTTTAAGAAAATACTTGCGTTATTATCAAGAGTCAAAATGGGTGTTTCAGAATTGGAGGAATCTTCTATGTTGCTGGATGAAAAACTGCTCCGTTTCATGGACCAGCTTGAGTCACTGGAGGAGAAACGAGCCACTCTGAACTCTCTCATCGAGCAGGTAACGTTAGGCGAGCACACAGAAAACCATGTAGCGTTGGTTGTCATTTACTTTTAGCAAGTGTTTAATCTGTGTTTATAATTGCATATAACTAACAGCAAAACAAATGTTTTCAAGTTGAAACCTATAGTAAACTACATAGCTAATATGTGTGGTTTGTACTGTTGATCAAACAAAATAATTTCAGCTTGGGCTCTAGGAAATTGTGATGGACAATATTTGACTATTTTTTAAATGTTACCTGAGTAATTAAGGAAATAGGTCTCGATAATAATGATGATGAAAAAAGAAAACTGCCAGCTGCAGCCGTGCTGTCATTTTTTTCTTAATAAAAAGTAATCCTATAACAACCAGCATCAACCCTGCCTCGTTGGGGTTTCTAATACATGTAGCCTACACATAACAATCTTAATAAAGTATTTTTATTGAATGCATTTATTTAATCCTGGATCCTCTTTCCACACCATTAAGTTGCCATTTCATGTTTCCCACAGGGATGGTTTTCTATGTCCAAGGCTAGATATTCCATGGGAAACAAACGCGTCTCTCCACTTCAGTATGCGAGTGAGATGGAGCCACTGGTCTGTGTGCATGCCAAGTGAGGAAATTAATGGTCCCAATTAACTTTTGTTCACTGGAATTGAATGACGATTAATATTGTTTACCTTTGTTTTTTACTTACAGAACACTGGACAGTGGTGTGGTGGATTTCTGCACAGAGAGAGAGAAACAAAAATGTTGTAATGAGGTTGGAAAAGATAATGGGTCAATAGAGGATATTGGACCTCAGGAAGAAGGTGAGTGCCATAAGTCATGTGTTGAAACAATATGAATGCTGTTTATTTATTTATATATATAAATATATATATCATTGTTATTATTTTTGTTGTTTCATAGGTGTCAGGAGAAGAATTAAATCAAAAAAGGATATGACAGAGAAAGAGGGAAGTGAAGAAACAAGCAGTGAGAAGGCTTGTGAAGTGAATCCAGTAAGAAAAAGCGAACAGAATCCTCAACAAGATCCACTGAGATGGTTTGGGATTCTGGTGCCACAATCTCTTAAACATGCCCAGTTGTCATTTAAGCAAGGTAAGAAGATCTTATAATTTCTTTTGTTTGTGCTTCAAAGCAGTCAGCATTTTCCTTTGCTAATGTGACTCACGGTCAAATGTTTTAGAACACCCCCATTTTTCCAGTTTTTATTGAAATGTAAGCAGTTCAAGTCCAGTGAATAACCTGAAATGATACAAAGGTAAGCGTCAAGCTGCCAGAGGTTAAACTAAAAAAGTTTAGGTTCCCAAAAATGTAAAAATAATGTACATTTCAGAGTTATACAAAAAGTTCTTTTCAGGGAACAAGTAAAAGCAACCGACAAGTGCAACACCCATGTGGGAACTTCTGCAACAGTGTTGGGAAGAACTTTCTGTCCATTTTATTTCCATTGTAGAAAGAATGCCACGAGTGTGTTCGGCTGATATATCTGCAAAAGGTGTCAAACATTTAGATTATATTTTGTTAAACAAAACGATTCCATGATTTATTTTTTCATCTCCAATTGTTTATTTGTTGTATACTTTAATTTCAGAGTTCATTGAGAAATTAAACTGTACATTTCAATAAAAAAACTGAGAAATTGAGGTGTTCTAAAACTTTTGACCGGTAGTGTATAATAATGCAAATATTAGGTCATCATATTGATTTGTATACAGTACATCCAGATGCCATTACCTAGTGTGTACAAATCAAAATTAAATGGACCAAAAAAAACATGTTTCCACAGTTATTTTTCCCGAGACTCTTAAGGGAACTCCATTTATTACAATTTTCTAATTTAGAAAATCTTACAGAATATTTACAAAAATGCTGCAAAGAAATTTAACAGGCAACTGCTGTAACTGCTGTTATTTACAGTTTATTAGTTTGCATGGGTTACAGGCTAACCTCAACTATATTTCCAGCATCGTTTGTTATGCTACATACAGTTTGTTATCAGATTGGTGAAGATGCTTTTTTCATTTGCCTATTTCTATTATGTATTTCCTTAGATGCAGTGTGTTGAGCTCTCAGGGCCACATTGGGTTGTTGTATATATTAAAGACGTAGGCATTTTATGTCTTTATGTGTATGTTCCCAACGATGGCCTCTATGCCTTATGAATATGGATGGATGAATACATTTGGTTAAAGTGTAGATACATTGAAGATCTGAATGTCCTGTTGCCACAGATTAAGTAATTTAAATCAAAGTCTAAACTCGTAAATGTGACATTTAAAAAAAAAACATGGATGAATGTATTTATGAGCAACTTCGAAAAAATGAAAAGCCCAACCTGCACATGGCATGACTCTCCTAATTAGGCATATAGGGTGAACATTGTAGTTGTATTGGTGATAAGTATGTTTATGCATGTGTGCAGCTTGAAACCTCTGACACAGTTTTGAGTGTACCACTGCCAACTCCTTTTTCCTCATCATTCATCTCCTCTCTTTCTGTCACATTACAGTCATAGAGCTGTCAGCTGAGATTGCAACCCTGCAGATTGCAGTTTTGAACACCAGACAGGAGCTGAAGCACGGCATGAAGGACAAACACATTCTCCTGCAGGAAGCTTCAGCAAACCAGTTGGACAAGGAGTCGACTAAATAACTCTGAGTCAAATGTGCAGATGATCTGAGAGTGTGTGGCCACAGACAGTGACAGGTTGGAGTCAGCACATCAAGTTTAAGGCCCAATTTAATTTGACGGTGATCTTCCCGGTGAAGAAGTGGAGATTACATTGGATTCTGTAATGACTCGAATGTTTGAATAGTGATAGATTTGGTTTGACACTGTGCGTTTTGACTGTCTCACTCATAAATCTCTGACCAGTTGGAGATGGATCTGTTTGTCAATTATTTTTTTGGATTTTAAATAAATGTTGAGTTGTAGGCTCTAAGACACATTTATAACTATATACATAACCTGTTTGGTTAATTTCTATTACTGGCATTCTTTACAAAGGATTCATGAATTGCAATAAAAACCTAATAAATCAATCGTTTTTTTAATGGTGTGATAATGCAGTGATCTTTTTTTGGTAATCCCTTATAAAATCCTAAATATATTGTTAATACATATACTAAATATATCAACCCGTTTTTTGAATGGTGTAATAATGCAGTGATATTTTGTGGTAATCCTTTAATAAATCCTAAATAAAGTGTTGATAAATATACGGTGGTCCAGATCAGCAGCCATTTCCCAGAAAACATTTATCAGTATAACAATTTTCATAAGAATTAATCGATTGATTTTTAAATGGTAGTTTGTTTCTGCATATTCAGAATCTGAATGGATTGATTGTATTCCTCTCTTTTCTTATTTGTGTTTTATTGCGTGTTTTTCGCATTGTGTTATAGTTTTTGTATGCCGCCGAATGAATTACATTGATTATGATGTGTAAAGCAATAGTAAACGACATATTAACCAACATCTTATTCCTTTATGTGGCGTTTTTAGAGAGTAGCACCAAATTGTCTTGTGTTAATGTTCATATGTGTGTTTCCCATTCCCCTCGAATATCTATTTAAAAAAACATGCGATTCAGATGAACGTCTAATAAGGATTTTGATTTTATTATCAAAAAGAAATATAATCTTAAATGCAATTCGTATTGCAAGTATTATATCGGAGGATAACGGCGTCCTCTTTTCTGAGGACAACCTAACATTACCGAGAGCTGCCGACACGGGAAACGAGACTCCCGTTATTGTGTGTACTTCCTGGTCCAATTATAGGACTGGCTGTCTGCCTCCATGAAGCACAGCGCGCTGCCTCCTCTTCACTTGCGTCCTAACAACGGATGGGAGCGCAGGAAAGACGGATGTAGCTTCACTCTTCCATGTATTGGATGTTTCCAGACGAACACAGCAGCCTGTGTAGTCAGATTGTGGTCGATTTCCGACGTGAACACCACGCAACTCCTGCCTGAGATCACATTTTCTTTTGTCTGGCGTCAACATTTTTTGGTATGTGGGATCAGGGATTGAAAAGTAAACACTCCGGCCTGCGCTCATGATCGGTGGCGAGGTGAGATTGATAGCCTACCTCGGACTCGGATTGTCCTTGATCGCAAGTTGATTTGACTTCGGAGCGGAGCAGCTCCAATGGCGTCAGTTTCGAAGGTGTCTATTCTGGATTACTTTCATATTGTGTTTGAAGGTGAAAATGGCAAAATCGAGTCCAACTGCAAGGCTTGTGGTACGAGGATCCAGGCGAAGCGGAGTGTCACGTCCAACTTCGTAACGCATCTCAAGGTAATCATTTAAAAATAAAATGGTTTTATTGCCTGTAGCCTACTTATTCTTCGTCTTATCATATTTCTGGTCCGACAATGTCACGTTATAAACATGCTACCACACAGTGTCAGCTACATAAACCTGACTGTTGCTTCTCTGGCCATACTGTATCCTCTTCCACACATGTCACAAGAAGGCACTATGGGGTAGAAATCTGTAGATCTTCTACCTGCCAACCAATAACATTGCTGCCTCCCCCTCCTCCTCCCTGTGTCTCTCCCTTTCAGCGAAAGCACCAGGCTATGTATGATGACTTTGTGAAAAGGAAGGATATGAAGAGAGAGGGTTACTCCTCTGGTTCCCTGCACAGTTTTACCACAAATGGAGGGAATACCCGCTACACTCTCCCCATCAGTACTCGAGTGGCAGGTGGAGGAGGAGGAAATGCTGGAGGAATGGGAACTCTTGAGGGAGGAGTAGGTGGAGGCTCTGGCGGAGGCGTGACCAAGTTTGACAGACATGACCCACGTCAGGTGTGTGTTTTAATCCATCATCGCTTGAACCGAGCTGCTTTTTATGGAGTCCTATAGGTGTTGCTTTATTTATTGTAGCATTGCGATGAAACCATCTGCTATAACGAGGGAAATGTCCAATTGTTTTGTGTCGCCACAGGTTCTGATCTCTGAGGCTGTAGCTAAGATGATTGTGCGTGATCTGCAGCCAGTATCCATAGTGGAAAATCAAGGCTTCAGAGAGCTACTTCAGCTCCTGGAGCCACGTTACATCCCTGAGCCACAGCTCTACATCCAGAGCCAGCTACTACCGGCCTACGTCTACCAGGCTCAGCTAGCAACCCGTCAGGCACTGGCCTCAGCGCACGCACTCAGTCTCAGCCTGGATCTCTGGAGGGGCTTAACTGGAGCCACTTCAGGGTAAGGAGGTAAAATCAACCAAAAACAACATGATTTCCTCTTGGTTTGATTCCCTAACTGATGAGTCCCCCTCTGTCTGTCTACCCCTCTCTCTCTCTCTCTCTCTCTCTCTCTCTGTGTGTGTGTGTGTAGGTACATCGGTGTCACCTGTCATTTTCTCACATCTGATTGGCAGATGCGCTCAGCTCTCCTGGCGTGCCTTCCCCTGACAGGAGGCAGCTCTGGGAATCGTGTGCTTTCAGATTTTGATGAAGTATGTCACTCTCATGGCGTGTCGGGGAGAGCGTTTCGTGTGGTTGTGGACCATTTCCTCGCAGCAACAACGACTGCAAAGCCATGTTGTCTTCCTGGTTTCCTGGTCGAACCTTCTCTCGCCAACGGGCAAGATGAAGAGGACGGGGGAGAAGTGGACAATGGTACCAATGTGGAGGGAGAGATCAGGAATGGCCATGGCGATGGAGGAGAGGAAGGAGAGTGGGAGGACTTGTGGGAGCAGGGTCTGGGTGTTTGTCGCGTGGACTGTTTCTCTCGCTCTCTTGAACAGTGTGTCAGAGAGGGGTTACGCTCCTGTCCACAGGTCACTTCCACTCTGGCCAAGGCTTCCTGTTTCTACAACTACATTACCTCTGCTGTCCCCCCGGAGAAACTTAGCCAGGTGTTTGATGGTCTGGGGGCAGGAAACACCCCCCCTGTAGCAAGAGACTGGGCTGCTCAGCTTAAGGTAAACAGTGCACAAGCAGAGCTTCACGTTATTTTTCTATACTCTGCATTTGTGATACGTTAATTAATAGATAACGCACCAAAATGTGGTTGTGAACAGATGCCGTTTAAGGACATTCTAAGGCTTTTTTGTAATGCATGTCAACAATTTAAGGATATATTTTATGATTAAAACCATGTTATAAGTTGTATTATTGTGTCAGTCAGCAGTTATGGAGGTTCCCCTCGAGGAAATATAGTGATAGATACATTAATATACACTGAACATGTCATATCTTGTTGCAACAACATTAAATTGTGTAATATAATATAATGACACTTTTTAGTTGTTTATACCTCTTTAAAATGCTCAAAACAGAGGTTATTCTATAGAGTCACCAGTATACAGTATGTGTTTATAATAACTGTATACTCATTTCATAAATGTCAGCCTTATTATGTTGCTATTTTAACAAGATTTATAATATGACTCTGAAAAATGATAGCTTTTCTATGATGACAAAAAATTAAGAGTATGTTTCCGCAGTTTTAAACGTTAGTTAATTTTGTTGTTTCATTTTGGATGCAGGTGCTTCGTCGGTTGCTGGACTCAGTGGAGTTCTTGGAGGAGTTGAGTGGTCCAGGAGAGATGGTGCTGGGCGGTTCAGAGAGAGGCCTGCTGAGGGAGCTCACGGACACTTTGGAGCCCTTCACTGAGGCCTGGGACATGGTGCACGGGGACAGACAGGCAGACATACAGACAGATAGACATGTGTCCATCAGCCTGGCTCTGCCTTGTGTTCTCGGCCTCCGGAAGCATCTCTCTGAGACCTCAACCCCCCACTGCCCCTCTCTCCTGGTGGGCCTAAGCCAGGCTGTAGAGCGTCGGCTGGCGCCGGTCCTGGAGGACCCTCTCTACATCACTGCCACCACCCTGGACCCCCAGTTTAAGCTCACTTGGAGCAGCAACCCTGACTGGCACAGACAAGTTCTCATCGAGGAGTTGTCCAAACATTCCACAGCCTCCAGCCCCGTAGACCCCAACACCAACATTGATCCTCGATCCCAGACCCCTCCTGCCCCGGCTCCATCACCGGTCTCCTCGCTTTCCCGGCCCTGCAAGCTGTTCTCTTTCATCAAGCAGAGACCCACAGCACAGGCCAAGAGCCTGGAGCAGGAGTTGGCCGTCTACCTACGGGAGGAACCCACCGACGAGGTGGCTTTGCATTACTGGCAGCGTAAAGCAATCGACTTTCCTCTGCTTGCTCAGGTGGCCAAGAGGGCGTTTACCATTCCTGCTTGTGGCACTGTAGTCGAGAGCATTTTTACTATTGCAGAGCGCTGTCTGCGGCCAGAGAGAGGCCGAGTCTTGCCAAAAAACCTGGAGACGCTCATCTACCTCAAAGCGAACTACAGATTATTATGGACTTAAAGCTAGGAGTCAAGCATTTATTTTACCTAAAAAGCAACTCAATACTTTATGCCTACAGAAAAGTTACTTCTTGAATACTAACCTCTTTTCCTCACAAAGGAAACTGGGCTAGAGACATGACATCTTACTGATGCTCATGCTACACACCATTCAATGTGAGATGGAATGAATTACTCATAATTTCACAGCTCCGACTCAGTTCCCCTTCATAAGAAGGTTTCTCCAGATTGTTGTCGGGGTGGATTGCTGTCCGTTTACCACGTCGCCCGAATGCAGACTTTCATAGCATATGCTGTGGGCCGAGCGGACTAGAAGCAGATCAATACAAAAGCATTTACTTTGACACTATTAATTACCTGCTCAGGGTCTTCAGATAACTGCAAGACCACAAATGCCCAGACTCTCTGTAACTCCCAAACCCAAACAGCTTGGGTCTGTGCACCGACATGCCGACAATAACCAAATGGTCAATTATTTCATACTTAAGCATCTGATTTATTCTCACTGATATACAATAACCCTAGAGGTTGTAACTAATTCATTTGTTGTTGTTTTTGAAGGAGGACATCAGCTGATAAACAATATATCAGTGCTTCATCCACTTATTATTTTCTATTTCTGTGTGTATGCCTCATCATGGACATCATAATAAACAAGTTTCACTTGATAACGCAGAAGTGCACTCATGCATATACGTTGCGCACCTTCTTTATTTTGCCAATGGAGAAAAACAGAAATCTGCATAATTAATACATTTTGATTCATTTATATTTTCCTCTGCCAGTCCTTTATCACAGTATATGTGCCCTGTCACAGTGGAGGTCAATTTCCCTTTATTTATGAGTATTTCTTTGCTTTTTCAATCAATTTCAAAACATCTGAGCTTTTAGGGAATTTAAATTGGTTTGCCTCTGCCCTGGTAAACTAGTGGAGGGTGTGTGCATGTGGCACAACATTGCCTGTTGCATTGTCGGACCTCACTGAAATATGTTGAAACCCCTTTGCTGGGCACCACTTTGAAGGACACAGTGTGAACATTGCAGTGTGCATTTGCCTTTATTCAGGGACTGTGTTCCTCTTGGCCAGTGGGGAGCAGGCCGAGTAATTGCATGTAATTCCATTACAGTTAAATTGTAGTCCGCGGGCAGCAGTCGCATCCCACGCGGTCCTTTTCTCAAATCCAGCTTGGCCCACAAAAGTTGATTACTAAAGTACTTAGAAATAAATGGCTGGAAACTAAATGTAGCTACAATACAAGTGTTCTCTAATGCTACATCAGAAGGCACAAACTGCTTCAATGCATTGATTATGTTTTTATGATTAAAAAAATCTATTTGAAGATGGGCGGCTGTGAAGGAAATGTAATGGATCATTTTATAACGATGCAATGATTACACCTCTTTTTCACAGACTGCGGAACAGCTTCATGTCAGTGTAACTGTTTTGAGTTGAAAACCACTTCTGATGAAGTGTGTTAATCTGGGTGAGATAACATGAGATTTTCCTTCCAGATCATAATGATCAAAGATGGCTGTGATCTTCATGAGTATCCCTGCAGGATGTCTCTGTGGATTCAGATGTGATGCTAGATTTCAGTGTGGAAGTGTCAGTGTGTTTAGCTTTGAAAAGTGTTTTTGCCTAGATCCATGGGTGGTGTTGTTGTTGTTGTTTGTGAGTGTATGTAGAGCTGCTTAAAGTGTCTCTCCCTTCCCCCACTGGCTGTGACAGCTCATCCATTAAAGTTAGTTAAGCAGGCTGGGCATGCGGTCCGATTGGTAATTGCCTCTGAAATGGATTACTTGGCAGAGAATGAGACTGAGGGAGAAAAGGAAATTGTAATTGAACTGCCCCCTCCCTCCTACCCTCTCCCTTATGCCTTAAGTTATTACATCTGCAGTGCAGAAAGCCATTTTCTGTCTGCACATAGACACATGCGGATACAAATGTGCACACACTCCTACAAAACCAATTTCCCCTCCCCCACACAATGGCCCCAGCAGAGGGTCATATTGATGCAGGGTGATTTCATAGATTGATTGTTCTCAGGCCCGGGCACTCTGACAGTCTTATTCAAAGCACAGAGACATATATTTACACATCGGTGTTTGTGTGTGTGTACATGTACTGCTTCCTCTCCCACTTGCTGGCCTTTGTGTCTTGCTTACCGCTAACGGGTTGCAGGACTTTGGAGTTGGCACAAACAAAAGTGGCGTTCAGTATCAAGAGACCCTTGGTTACCCTATACACAGAGACAAACGCAGCCAAGCATCGTTATTAATAACCTGCCTGTTGCTGGCGTGTTGACAGTTAAAGCCTTTTGGATTTAAGCGCCGCCACTCGTTTAATTTGAGGTTCTACATTTCTACACACGTTAGTTTTCTTTCTCAATTAGGCATCTGTAGAAATAGTTTTTCGAGATATGTTGAGCCTTGCCCCTAATTCTATAGCACATCGCATGGGCTTTCACTCTTGTGTTGTCCGTTGACCTTTTGACAGTCAGGGAATGGAAAGAGGGGGAGTGTGTTAACCTACCCCTGCCCCGAGCAGACACGCACATGTTGTGTCTCCAACCACGGCACACAATAGGATCTATTTCTGTAAATGGCCCAGGGTTATCGCTCTGCAAGCCCTGAGCTATCTCTCCTTCTCCCTCCCTCTCTCTCTCTCTTTATCTAACCCTCTCCCCCACTTACTCAAAATCATGGCCGACAGAAACAGCCGGGTCACTGTTAAGAGAAAAGAGAAGAAGTTAGAAAACAAAACAAACGATGAGAAGGACAAAGGAAAGGATAAGGGGAAGGAAAACGCTGTGAAGAAGTCTGACAAACCTTTGAAAAAGCCGGAGGAGACCCCCGAGCAGCCCAAGATGGATACAGAGAAAGGGAACGGTGAAAGTGGAGGCGCAGCGGGAGCAGGGGCAACAAACAGTGAAGAAAATGGAGAGTTTCAGCCCATTGAACTGCCACCGTTTGAGATTGTAACTGGGTGAGTATTCTTTAATTCAAGCACCACAATAATTAGTCAACCGCGTTACCTACACACCTTTTTTGCCCTTTAACGATCTACTTTTTTGATTATATGTTGCTTTCTTTTCTATATGCAGTAGGTTTTCATGTATTTCTGTAAGGGATATTGTTTCAAATGCTTAAAAGTTGATTTCAGTGAGGAAGGACAATAATGACATGCTCTAGCCCTGACATCCTTACTAACCCAGCAGTAAGAATAGGGATGAGTCACGGAGCTGACACAGATGCAGGAATCTGGTTTATCACTCCGCCGAGCATCTGTTCCTCAGTTTCTGTCCTTTGAGTGTTAGCGGTTTGATATGAGATCTATTTGTGAAATCCATCTGGCTTTTTATACGCAGTATAACAATAAGAAAAAAAGAAAAACATGACAGGTATGTTCCTTGTACAGTTGACTCATGAAGGGCCTGGCACATCAACAGATCATCGGAGGATTTGAAAGCCCAAAATATTTATAGAAACATCAGTTTACTCAGTTTTAACATTCTACTCACTGTGTCACCATAGTCTATTTCAAAGACTCCCTGTCATAACTCTTTTTTGTGTCTTGGATGGTTGACAAATGCATCACAAAATGTGCTCTGCGTTGGGCGAGGAAGTAAATGACAGTTACACTGTCATGCTCAACGATTAAAGGTTACAAATAACTCTGACAGCACTGCTGATAGATACATCATACAGAATGTGTATCTCTCTTGCTAATTCCACCTTCATGCACTAAAAAAGCCCTTCTTTAGAAACTCTTCTTTTCCTTCTCCACCAGGGAACAGATGAGCCCATTCTACTTCAAGTTCCAGTTCAGGAATGTGGAGTACTCCTCAGGAAGGAACAAGACCCTGCTGTGTTTCAGGGTGGATACACCAGGAGGCAGCACAGAGCCTCTGAACGGTTATATGGAGGATGAACATGCCACAGCTCATGCCGAAGAGGCCTTCTTTCAACATGTAATGGCACTCAACCTTTCTTACTTTACGAACATGGAACACACATATGAACTCCATTGACGGTCGGATTTCCATTTGTTTGCAAGCATTTCCTTTTGTGATAATGTTATATATAAACGTTCTCCTTTATGCCTCCATGAATCCCCACTTGTTCCTTTCCAGGTGCTCCCTAATGCTTCCCAAGAGTATGACGTCACATGGTATGTTTCATCCAGTCCCTGTGTGGCTTGTGCAGCCAAGTTGGCCAACATCCTCCAGCAGCGCAAAAAGGTTCGCCTCTGCATATTGTGCTCCCGTCTCTTGGACTGGGAGGAGCCGGAGATAATCGAAGGGCTCCGGGTTTTGGCGAGCGCTGGCTGCAAGCTGCGGATGATGAAGCCATCTGACTTTGTACATGTTTGGGAAACGTATGTAGAGAAGGAAGAGGAACAGAGCTTTGCACCCTGGGAGGATTGTCAGGAGAACTACAACTACTATAATGACAAACTGGCTGACATCCTCAAGTAGATGTGATTTGGTAAGTATTCTGTTTGGTCTCTATGGCCTATATACTCCTTTGGGTCAGAAAATCAAAAGAAACTTTGCATTTTAAGGTGTGTCTGGATAATGACCGTCTTTCTTTTTCTATAGGTGCACATGATGGACACGATCTTCCGATTGACTGAACCACAAATCGGCCAATTTGTTAAATCACATTATTATTATTAATTATTGTTATTAGCTAGAATGAAGGCTCAAGGCATCATTTTGTATTTTTTATTCAGAAAAATTTACAGGGAGACACATAATGCTTGAATGGCAAATCTGTGACATCACCTACTTCAGATAAATATAATTTAGAAGTAGAAAACAGTAACATTATTTGCTGAAACATTTAATATTAGATAAGCTAAACATACATGTACTCACATCTGGGGCCTTATGCATAAAACACACAACTAATAGTACACACAAAGACAGACAGACTTATGTGGATGCATTCTTTTTCTTGCCAGATTTAAGAATTTGCATGAATGGTTAACTCTGTTTCATAAATTCCAATCATAAAGGAACTATAGGTGCAAAAGCATGAGCCTGATATATATTAAACAAACGTTGGCATGACGATACTTTTGTCCGCTCGACCACCTGTTGGACATTCGTAAGTAAAAACAACAGCTAGTATTACTCGGGATGCTTACTCACGGCTGTGGCTATTTACAGTATAGCATCCATACCATTGATTCACCACATGTACCTGTAAATCATCATCACAGTAATATCTCAATTATTATTATTACCGTCAAAGATTATTATTGATCATTTTATAGCGCAAATTGTGACAATTAGTGTTTAATTATTATATGCTTAATTATGTAGGGTAATAGCAATAACAACTCATCAATAGTTTGAAACTAGATCTTTAAATGCACCTTTGATTTAAATGTTACAGAAAGCTGTGTACACCTCAAAATGATAACACTATTATGGGAATTGAAACTATGTTTGGGAAAAGACGCACACATGTTTTTTTGTAAGTACACATCATTTATGCATCTGGCCCCAGGTGTTTTCTGAAGATTTGAAACACTAACTAAAGGAGTATTGATACATTCTCTTGCGAATCAACACATATATGTACAGTGCTTCTAACAATTGAGAAACTAAAGAAGCTAACAATGTGTATGAATGATTCTTATCACATAAATAATGTTTCATATGGTAATTGTGCCTTTAACATTTAAATCATGTGATTTAAAATATGTACAATACTAACAGTGTTCTGCTATATACAGCGCAGGACAAATCTGTACACATTTATATGACATGTGTGTTGGTCCAGTGTGCAATTTCTCGTCAATTGTTTTACTTCCCATTAAATTTGGTACAAACATTTGCAGTCCCGAATCTTAATGAATTTACTTTTATTGCAGACAAATCAAAACTTTGAGTTTGCTGCCCTGCTTCGTGGTAAGCATCACACAATAGCAATATTCTCTCCAGTTTTAATTTATCCAAATTCCCATTAAAGACTCACAGGGCTAAATCAGTCTATATATAACAAGTATCTAGTAAACTGTTGATAAAAGAGCTTAAATTACCAATTACCTAAAGGAAATCAGACCACCGTTCTTTTCTGTTGCATCTTGGATCTCACTTGACACAACTGGAAAGACATGAAGGGCAAGATGTAAACACATGGATTTATAAATGCATTGTGTCTCAGTTATTAAGAAGCTGGCATAGTGCCTTTCATCACAAAGACAATATTTTTATCGAAAATGTTTTGTTATTTGACTTTATTACCTTGGTCCTCCATTGAGGTTATTGGTAACGGTGTTGTTTCACTGCAAATCGTACCATTCTCGTCAGCTTCTGTGGGTCAGTTAGATTTAAACCCTGTGCAACTTTCAAAACACTTGCATATTTGATACGGGTTGTGTGTCATCTGCTCTACTCATCTGTGGGTTATTTACCTTTAGATGAAGCATTCAGTTCTGCATCAGTGATGTACTGAACCATTGGACAGGCTGTATCTGTAGGAGGGAGGAAGGAACTTTCACACAAAAGCACCAACGGCTAACTATGAAAGTCAGTCTCTAACTTGAAAATGTCAGTCGGTTTCACAAATGGTAATTTCTAAAACAGCCCAATGTTGAATCACGTGTGGGGCTGCATCTGCAGCATATGCTGAAACCACAACGACAATCCATGAGAGCTGTGTTTACATACCATCACGGTCCATTAGCTGAGCCATGGTGAGAAAGAGCTCAGCCTCTTCTGGCTTCTCTTCACCATCAGCTATGTTGGAGAAATAAATAAATAATAAAATAAAATAGAAAGGTCACCAAAACAAGGTTTTGCTTGTTCAGTTGAGATGTATATTATGAAGCTGTCAGAATGTCATATTTTAACCTGCAATAACACTCAAAACACTGCAAAACCGGGTCTGACATTTCATCACCTTTTTATTTTTATTGCCTTACTCTTTTTTTTAAGTCTCTCTGTTTTTGGTCTCCACTAACTCCTGAGAGGGAATATCTGCTCTTTAGTTGATAAATGCTCCACTTGGTCACCAGCCAGTCGCTAGTGCCAGTGGTGGCAGTTTTTTGTCTAAAACTACTTCCTGCTGTTTCCGAAAACAACGCTATGAGTGGTAAGAGTGAACCAAATTAGTGAAGTTGCAGGCCGGAGAGACCAACAATGATCTGAATTCTCTTTAAATGCTCCATAAAGCTGAGGGAAGCTGCAGATTTGGGTGATAATTCAATGTTATCATACTAATTATGACTGATTTAATGAAGATTTTCAAAATCCATGCACACAAAAAGTCGAAAGACTCGAAAGAAAAACCTGGTTTGCGAATGACTCGGAGGACAATGCATCCAAGAAAGACGGCAATGATGCCAAAGAAGATACAGCCAGAGATGGAAAGAAGCACCCTCCTCTTCAAAACTGGAGGAATAAATATTTACAAAAAGAGAATGAAACAGTATGACAGAATATTTGCAAAACTGATAACTTCCAAAGTGCAGGTAAACTTACGGAGGTTCTTGGTCTTGAAAGAATCACTGCTTCTTGAATAAGACGGTCTACCGGTGCGAATGCCCTGGCAGGTGAACACACTCTGCTCAGGGTCATTCTGGGGTGTGATTGTATGTTTCTCAGAGGGCGGAAGATTGATTAATTGTCCTTCTCTAAACCTGTGAGAAGGTAAGAATCCACACACAGGGTACACATAAATGTATTTAGAGAATGTTACTCTAAAGTATTAACTTGTATTTTTTAATTGTATTACCATGTGTAGTTCCACTGTTTTACGTGCACCCCACATCTGAGCACCAAGCTGTCAGTGGAGAAGACCTCGGACCAGCCAGTTAACAGGATTATATCAGCTTGTGGGCGCTCTGTAAAAACACAATCAAAACTGTGATGCACACATTAAACACACACAGAAAACAAACACTTACCTTCAATGTCAAGTCTCACAGCCTGACTCTGGTCTGAGCTGAAGACTGTATCTCTCCCTCTCTGAGCTTGGCATTTATATGATCCTGTGTTTGTTCTCACAACAGATCTGATGGTGTGATTGTTTCCAGATTCGCCGAGTGCACGACCATCTTTAAACCACAGGTACTCCCATCCGGAAGAGACATTAATGTGACAGCTAAAGAAAACTGAATCTCCAGTATGCATCACATGGTCTATGGGGTTCTGCATCAGTGTGACTCTGGGTTTTGTATCTGTGGGGAAATAACAAATGCCATTGCTCCAAGTATGACAGCATTTTGATGTAGATTACACGGCACAACCAGGAGCAGCTGGCCTTTAGCTAGATGCTTTAAATTGCTTTTTTGATTTGTTGAAACTCTACAGCCTTTCCAAAGAATGTATCCCAAAGAAGAAAATGAAGCTGCAGCCATGACACAGTTATCTAAGCATATATATATATATATATAATACAAATAAAAAGAATTAATATAACAGACAATATAAAAAGTCAGTCAAAGTGTCATAAAAAGTAATAGTATGTCGAAAAATTAAACCAGTCACAGTAAAGTGTGTCATAAAAGGCCAGAGTAGTATGTCAAACACAATCATAGAAAAGTCAAAGTATATCATGTCAATGTTATAAAAACGTCATAGTATATTGTGTTGAAAAAACCCATAAAAAAGCCAAATTATAGAATGTTGAAATTAAGTAATACAAAGTAATACAAAAGTAATATAGTATGCAAAAAGAAAATTCATAATAAAGTAAGTTGCACAACGTCAAAATGTCAGAGTATAGTTAGTCTGTGGGAAAAAATCATAAAGCAACAATGTGAAGTGCCACTCCTTTGAACTGTCCCACAATGAAGTCAACAGAGAGGGAAATTGAGCTGAAACAAGTGATTTGTTGTTGGATCATAAGGAAAAAAATCCTCACCATAAACATCCAGAGTTAATCCTTCACTAAAGACGCTGCTTACTGTCCGGCTCTTGAGTTTTCCTGAACAGCTGTATTGTCCCTGGTGTGAGGCTGAAGCAGAACTGATAGAGAGAGAAGCTGCATCTGAATCAAAGGATGCAGTATTATCTTCCTGGACCAGCTTTCCGTCTTTGAACCACATGTATTTCCAGTCAGCGCTGCCGTCCATCCCACAGTTAAACGTCACACTCTCATTGGGGAACACATCAAACCACGGTGTGATCAACTTCAAAGATGGAACAGGAATTTCTGAAGAGAAACAGACACATGAGCTTTTTTTTCTTCAGCCTCTTCCGAATTGATTTGTACACCTGAAATACACCTCAACACAAAGTCATTTTCTTTGGCTCACCAGATACACGTAAGATCCGTCCATCACTGTGCTGTGTATTGTACATTGTCTTGTCTCTTATGGCCACACAATCAAAAGTCCCACCATTTGTTAAATTGGAATCGCGGATGTTAAAACTACTGGTGTTGATCGGAAGTTGTGTTCCATCTTTGTACCACTGGTACGCCGCCCAACCAGACGAGAGTTCAACTGTACATTCAAAGGACACTGACTCTCCAGTGTACACCTTGTCAACATCTGGCTGTTGAGTCATTAAGGGCTTAGGCTGTTTTCCTATACACAGAGAATAAATATACAAACAGCCATTAAGATTAAACTGTTCCTAAATCATCTGACCAGTCAGCAATGAAAGTCGACTGTAACGTACCTTCAACTTCAAGGCGTAGAGTCTGACTGAAGTCAGTGAGGAAGGCTTGACCCATGCCTCTTTTTGCTTGGCATGCATATGCTCCTCTATTTGATGTGTTCACAGAGTTGAGGGAGTACTTGCTTCCAGACGCGATGAGTTGATTTTTATCTTTGTACCACTTGTACGTCCATCCAAAAGAGTCATTGACGTGACAGCTAAAGGAGACTGACTCTCCAGGGAACATCACCTTGTACTCTGGATCTTGCGTCAGTGTGATTCCGGGTTTCTCTTCTGATGGTAAGAAAACATGCCATTGCATTGCATTGTTACAGAGATGTATCCCACCTAACCTGCTGCCCTCATCCCAGAAAATGTGTAACTGTAGATAAAACTAATCTTATTTTAAATTTGCTGCCAAAATAAGTATTTTTTATGTCAAATTTAAAAAAAGAAAACTCACTGTATACAGTGAGAGTCAGCCCAGAGCTAAAGCTGCTGTTGACGGACCTGTCGTTCAGGTGGCCCTTGCAGTTATATTGTCCTGCACGCTCAGCTGAAGCAGAGCGAATGGAAAGAGTCGCTCCATTTGAGTCAACAGATGCAACTTTATCCACTTGCACTTCCTGTCTGTTTTTGTACCACGTGTAAATCCAGTCAGGGCTTCCGTTCATCCCACAATTTAACTTCACACTCTCAGTGAGGAAGATGTCAGACCACGGTGTGATCAGCTTCAAAGATGGGATGGGAATTTCTACAAAGAGAGAGAAACATCAGCCACTTTTCATATCCTGAGATAACCTTATTTAGATAATCTTTTTTTTTTTAACAGAGCCTTTTTAAAAATTTGTCTGAAATGCCTGACGACCTTTATGACGACAATAAGTAACATACAAGCAGGCCTCTGAGATCAAAAATCTAATTATATTATTAAAACTTCAATGTGTGAAGACAGGCCAGCCAACCTCAGCATTAAAGGTACAATGATGTAGATTCTGTTGACTCAAACCACAATGTGCACATGTTTTAGATAGGAAATTACAAAAACACTGACTAAGTCAAGTATTAACACGAGGGAAACCGGAGCCAGTCTCTTCCATTTGCAAAACAAAAATGCCTGAAAATCCATAACTATCGACTGAGCTCATGATCAGCAGGTTAGTAAACAAAGTGGTGGCGTTAGTAAACTTTTTAAAGGAGCATTTCTTAATGGTGGTATATTAATGTGTTTGCCAACAATCCAACCCTTACGTAAATCAGTCTTCCTCTCCAAAAGTGATATTCCACTGCTAGTGCACTGTATGTAATTATACATACTTCTGAATCTTCCCTCCCTGCATCATACTACACCACAACATCCTGTTTCAACAGAAAATGCACAAAATAACGGAAGCAGCATGCTCTCAAAAGGTTGTTTTGCTGAATTCAATACCAGCCTGGAGGGTTTGTAAGCATTTTACATCATTACAACAAACAATTGCACATTGTATTAAACACAATGCTTTAAATATTATGGCTTTGCTGTCTGTACCTACCATGTACATCTTGTTGTATTTCTTCACTGAAGTCTGTTGAAATGAATTCACCTCTGGTGGCCTTGCACCAGTATTTCCCCTGACCAGCAAGCGCAAGAGAGATGCTGTGGGTGTCAGTGGTGGCAGGAAGCTCAATTCCATCTCTGAACCACTGATACTTCCAGCCAGAGGACACATCTACTTTGCAATTCAAGTTCACGGTTTCTCCAACATACATCGGGTTAAAACCAGGGACCTTGTTGACCGTTGGTTTTGGTGTGTTTTCTAAAACAGAAATTCAGTTCAAAGCACATGTAGGCTACAGTTTGGGTTTTGTGAGGTGCGAGTAGGCAGGTTTTGTTAGCTTTGGGACAGAGCAAGGCAGTGCGAAGCTAAGCTAACTGTCTGTGGGTGGTATTATTATATTTAGCATACAGACATGATAAATATCATCATCTGCAAAGTAGCTCAATATCTTATTTCACAAAGTGTTTCTAAAGATAAAATATTGTCAAGTTGATGTAAAGCTCACCATAAACTGTGATATTGACGTGGTTGCTGAATCCAGAGCTGACTCTCCTTGATTGGAGCTGAGCTTTGCAGGCATAGCCTCCTTCATAGGCTTGAGTGATGGAGGTGATGTTGAGAAAAGAGTCCACTGCATCCAGCTGCACGTCCTCCTGGAGCTCTTCTTCATTTCTGTACCAGGTGATCGTCCAGTCAGGGCTGTCGACTTCACAACTTAACTCCACCGTCTCACTTTCAAACACATCTGGCCAGGAACTCAGCAGTTCCAAAGATGGTTTTGGTGGGTCTGAAAAGTCATGGACCAAAGAAATCTTTAAACTCTTGGAAGGAATTTAGGATAAAATCCAATTAAAATGATTTTACTGCATCAGAAAAGAATGGGAGACAGGAACACAGAAATGTTCAGTGTTTTTGAACTTCCAGTTTTACAGATGAAAGTACTGTCGACATAAAGTCTCTTTTATAAAGAAATGACAGAAGCGGTTTAATTGGCAAAGTGATGATAGAGTTCTCAGGTAAACCTACCAGAGACCTGCAGAGCTGTCGTGTCACTCTCTTCTGTGTAGAAAGGGTATTTGCCTCTCTTGGCTTTGCAGTGGTATTGCCCATTGTCAGGATGATCTAACGATGCTATGGTATAAGTATTATCAGTAGTAGCTTGAATATCATCTGTTCGCTTATGGTACCAAAGGTAAACCCATCCAGAGGGGACATCAACCCTGCATGTGAAGGTGATCGACTCTCCAGGGAACATCTTGTCAAAGTTTGAACTTCTGGTCAAAGTGGGTTTGGGCTTGTTAGCTAATCAGAAAGGAGGAAGAAACGTGAAAACCATTTCAATGACCTTATATTACATGCTGTCTTGAAATTATATTAAAATCAAATATGTGTGAGGAAACTCACCATAAACTGTGAGTTCAATTGAATTACTACTTTTAGTGGTAAATCTCTTTGTTTTGTGATGAGCTTTACAGGAGTAACTTCCATGATGTGTTTGTGTTGCTGCTGTGATTGTAAGCGTCGATCCATCTGCAGTCAAGGACACATTTGGACCTTGTACACGTTGTGTATTTCTGTACCAGGTGAAGGTCCAGTCAGCGCTCCCAGTGACGTAACAACTGAACTCCACTTTCTCAGAAGGGAACACATCGGACCACCTGGAACGTAGCTGCAGAGATGGTAACGGTGGCTCTGAAAAGAAAGAAATATTATTGATTATATCATTAAGAAATAACATACTGCTGAAAGAGCCATGCACATTGAGTTCCATTGGAATCAGGAGCCTTATTATGAAGGATTTAGTCAACAGTAAGTTTGTTTATCTGATTTATGGTCTTAAAAACAGTTTTAAAAAGATGACATAATGCTCTACAATTGATAATTTATGATACAATTGATGCCATCTATTAGACAAAAATAAACAACATTCCAGTCTGCAGTTAAATTATTTCAGAACACATGCTCACAAATAAAAAAATTTTTATATTTGAATAATATAATATCTTAATTTAGCAGTGAAACAGTGTAGTCTTAAACATTAACAGACTTTTTCTAAAAGGCGGAGAGACAAATTGCGATGAGTCCGTCGCAGAGTTACAAACCACCACGGACAGAAACAAAATGAAATGAGTGCTAGAACAACGCCCATGGTGATTTCACAAGTGACACGATGAATCATTTTGGAAGCCTTACTGTCAAAAACATATCATCATTTTAACTCTGCTTCCTCATTCATATGCGTTTGTAGATTTAGCGTTACAAAATAAATGTAATCCAGAAATGTGCAATATTCTTTAAAAAATAAATAAAAAATACTGACTTGATTTCACAAAGTAACATCTTTACAATAAAACGTTTAGTTTTACAGCAAAACTGAGGTTAAAATCTCACCATAGACAGTTGTAGCCTCTGTTGACGATGGCAAAGGATTGGTTGGAGAAACATGTCCGAACATGGAGACTGGTGGATGACATGTGGAGAACAGAATATGGATCAGAAAAGCCACCGTATGTTCTCTACCTTGTCTCCAAAGATGTACACAGCAACAACAATACATTTAGAGCTGCGACAATTAATCAATGAAAATATCATCAGAAAATTGTTCTGCAACGACTTTGTTAATTGAATTATCGTTTCAGTCATGTTTCAAACAAAAATGGCAACAATTCACTGGTTCCTGCTTCTCAAATGTATATATGTATTTCTATTTGTTGTCTTATATAACAGCGAACTGAATATCTTTGGGTTTGGGTAATTAGAGTATATCCCATTCAGTTTTTGGAAATAACAATACATTTAATTTTAAATTTAAAAAAAATCAATACAATAACTGGGACAATCAATCTGCAAAAAAATATAATCAGCAAATTAATGAATAATGAAAACAAACATCAATGCAGCCCTAATTTATCTGCTGTGGTCCTGCATGAATCCTACGAAAGGACACTCAAACCCATCCATCCATCCATTATCAATACCGCTTCATCCTCATTAGGGTCGCAGGGGCGCTGGAGCCGATCCCAGCTGACATAGGGCAAACCCAATTAAATTAAACATCATATAATTTAAATCAAGTTAACATAAAGCTTGAAACATTGTACACATTGTCATCCTGCAATAGAAATTGACAAAATGCATGTACTAAAATAACAAGATTACCTGACAGTAAAATGCAGTTTAATACAACACAAACATACATTTCTTAGAAATACCACTCTCTGGGATTATAACAGAGTATTGTGTTCTTGTGTCCAACACCATACAACTGGATGACACAAGAACAAGGACATTGGATGAATAATAGAGTTTAGAAAGCATAACTGTGTAAAAGTATAAAGTTGGAACTATAGAATAGTGAAACATAAAGTTGCCCTCATATGTGCAATAGTAGGAAGTGCCAGACTTATGAGGACAAAGTACTGCATGTTCCTTTTCGTAACCTCTCCTCATGTTTAACTTCCTCAACATTGTTTTGTCTGCCTCAGTAAGGCAATCACAAAATGTAATAACAAGTCATTTAGTATAGTATATCACAACTGAATATATGTACTACATTCTAATAATTCATATATATTTTTACAAGACAATGTGGAAAAACTAGCTATTTTAAACCAATGCAATAAAAACAGTGTCATGTTTTGTCAGTTTTTACCAGTATGGGAATCCTGAGCTGCACAGGCAGTGAAATCTGTCAAAACAAATTACAATACATGTTTATTGGGAATCACATTTAAATGTACATGGAAATATTGTTTGTAAAACATACTGTAAATCACAAAAAAGTATGCCCTAAAAAACTTACATATGACAGTGAAGACCTTGAAAAGCCACATGTTTCATTGACCTGCACATGCAGAGGCTGAGCTCATTGAACTGCCGTGTGGTGAAGGAAGTAAAGGAGACAGACTACACGCTAGATGGGCGTGTGCGACAACTTCATTTTTAAACTCACCTCAGGGCAGCAGCTTTCCTGTCTCTGATATGTGCTTTTCTTCTCATTGAAGCAACAGGAAATGTGTTAGTCAACCACATTTCGATGTTTGTGTTCTCAACATGAATCAAAATTGTGTACTTCTGCTGAAGTCTCAAGGAGGGTTTAGGGAGCTGAAACAACGTGCATAAACGTTATTATGTTGAGTAGCATCTCAAAAGAATATTGTGTTTATTATGTACTGTGGCTCGACAAGAGGCTGAACGTCCAGCAACACTTTCTAGTATAGAACAGCTACTGTATAGTGCAAGACCAACGCATTTCAACTGTGGGCCTTCATCGGGGTCAAGAAGGCAAGAAAGAGGTTCAGTCGAGACACTGATTCTTTTCATTTTCAGCAGCGACTAAATTAAAAGTCAGCAGAACCAAAACCCTTTCTAAACCTAGAAGTTACCACTTTATCTTAGTGCAGTCTCAGATTAGGCCGGTTTTATCATGTGGCCGTAAAGTGATTTGGGTGAACCCGGCTTCCTGACCACAACCTCCGTAGAAACATCCTTGTCTCTTCAGCTCAAAGTCGTTCGCTAGACATGCAAATATAATAAACACTATTCCCAATAAGTCTCCTATACATGTACATATTTTAAAATGTAATTGTTTATGCATATTGTCGAGTGGTCATCACGAGTGATGACTTCAGAAGAAAGTAAGTGCTGAAGTTTTCATGCCTGCTGGTAAAGTATGACTTCCTGTAAGGTGGAGAGATGTTGTGTGTCAAGATGAGATGCCTCTCTGCCTCTGTCACCATGAGGTGTCAGTATAACACAGAACATTACATGATCTACATCACGCCTCTGATCCAAGGCACCCTGCTTACTGTATCCATGGTAAAGCACATTAAAAAAAGATTAATATAAGACTGACTATAACTGGATAAACCTGTATTCTACACATCAAAATCAATGTAAATAAAGCAGTGAGATCGTATTAGATTTAGTTTGCAAGGACAGAATTGTTGTGCTAATTTATTATTTGTTATGTGTTATGACTCATTCCAATCAATAAGAGTGGATAATTGCAATCCATAAAATAAGCGTTACAGCTACAAATCAAATAGCTATGAACCCAAGGAGATTGAAAACATTTACAGGAACTATTATCTAAATTAGAATTTGTTTAGAGACACTGGTCCTAACAGTAATTGGGAAAGACCAGAATGACCTTTTGACTTTACCCATTACAAAAATAGAAATAGAGAAAGCTATGGTTAGACTGAAAGCAAATAAATCCCCAGACACTGATGGTTTAAATTAGATTAGATATTACTTTATTCATCCCAAGGGGGAAACTTTGTAAAGCAGCAGAAAACATGTTTACAAATATACAATACAACGAAATAAAATAGCAGGGCATATTATATTTAAGAATTTTAATCATAAATGTTATTAATTTGCTTGTTATGTCAATGATTTGAGTAAAACAAACAGAAATTCCTCTTCCAGACAGATATTAAAACCTTAGCAGATGAATCCAAAACCATTAGCCCGGCTGAATCACATTTGTTTGTAATTTGGACAAATCACAATGACGTCTTGCCATCTCCTGTAAGCCGGAGCACGGCAGATCTACTTGTATTCAATGACAAAAACTTGCATCTAAACCCAACCTAAAATGTAATATATGTTTAGAATGTTTAGAATGTGTGTACAAATCTACATAATTTGTAATTAAATACATTTGTTATTAATCATCCATACAGCCAATGCCAGATCATGTCCAAGGCGTCATTGTTTTATTGAGTAGAACATATAAATACATTGTAACAAACATCCAGACACAGGCAGACAGAAAACATTGTAAATATATCCTGACATACAGCTCACCAGCACAAATAACAGACAACGTTTGACAAACTGGGATGATTTGGGAGGCGTGGGTCTTCCCTGCTGTGAGGAGTGAGTGAGTCGGGATGGAAATCGATATGGAGATGTTGGTTTGTTGTTATTTCCCTCTCATTATGTACACACTGCTGCGCAGACTGCAATAATTCTTTCTCTCTTCTCTTCAAACACTCTGGACAAGATAAGAGAGACACACAGAAAGGGTTAGAAGGATTCATTATACCCCCCCCCCCCCCCCCACACACACACACCTTTTGAGGACTTTTCATTGACTTACATTAATTTCCTCCACTGAACCAAAACTTAAATAAAAAATTACCTTAAATCAAGTCTTCACCCTAAAATGTAAAGACTTATATTTTGGGGATCTGCATTTTGTTCCCATTAAGAAGGGGAGTGCCCACAATGTGACATTCTGTTCACATGACATCTATTTCTTCTGTCCATCGGGGGAGAGGAATCCTCCTCTGTTGCTCTCCTGAAGGTTTCTTCCCTTTTTCCCCCTAAAGGGCTTTTTCAAATTCTTGGGAGTTTTTCCTGATCCGATGTGATGTCCTGGGAGAGGGATGTCGTGTGTCCACAGATTGAAAAGCCCGCTGAGGCAAATTTGTAATTTGTTATATCTGGCTATACAAAATAAACTGAATTTAATTTAATCGACTGCGTCAACAGATTTCTGTCCCCACAAGATTTGTAAAACATGCTGGCCACAAACACACACACAAGCAAACCTTAAAACATAAGACCTGGATCTCTCACTGGTGGACAGATAATTACAACAAGAAGAGAATTAAATGGGGTCATGAGATGTTGAGAATCACTTCAGCCAGAAATATGCTGTGAGTGTATGGATTGTTTTTTTGAGACTACAGTGTATTTCCCATCAAGGTATATCTGGCTCGGTTTCTGCCCTCTTAGCCAATTTCCCCTTCTTCTCAAAGCCCTCCACTCAACAACTGTTGATGTGTGGTAATGTGAGGAGTTTAACTCAGTGACAAATCATCTGGAGTAACAACACTGTGTCTGATGGGACGGATTCCTGACACTCACAAGCGTCATTACATCATCTATACGGCGCAGTTTACACTTGGCATGAAGATGCATCTTTGGTAATGTGATCACAAGTAGACTTCTGTAAATACAGGCGTGAATGCATCCAAGCACATCGGGGATGCAGTCAGACGGGATCACTTGAGCCCCCTTGGTCAGGCAGCCGTGTGACCGCATAGGCTGTATAGTGTGAACACACACACACACACACTTGTCCCTGACTGAACTGAAGGTCAGAGCTTTTGCGTGCATGTAGCAAAACAACTGCATCCTGTCTTTTTAATAGAGTAAAACAACTATATTCAAGGTTAAATGGATATTTCACTAAAAAAATAGAACCACTTCTCAATTACACACCCTCTGTTAACTTGAATTGTTGAAGAAAACTTAGTATTTCACTGCTTGCCTACTTGGAAAAAGGAGAATTTAAAAAACAGAGGAGTCTTAATGAATTAAAGTAAAAAGGGATTCAACAGCTGCAAAACGATCGAAACATCTGTATACAAACTCACACACAAATGGTGCAGAATAATCAAAGTTATCAAGTTCAGTGCTTCTCAAAAACATGCGTCTTTGCTAAAATAAATAAATACATATGTATATATATATGAGTTTGTAAACAAATGTTTGAATATCGCTTTGGTGCTTTTAGACACGGCCCACATTAATGATTCACTGTGGAGGCATTTGAGAAAAAGTCTTCTTCGAGGGTTAAAAAGGCGAGGTAGTTGATGAAGCATTCATTCAATACAAAGTGACCCAACAGACTGTTTTGTCCAGCAGAGAATCAAGGTTCAGAGGCGAAGGGATATATAGAGTATATGAGAGACCTACACTCTAAAAAAGGTATTAAATAATCTAATTGGCCCTTTGCTCACATGTTTTGAATATACAGCTGGGATGGAAGGGATAGTGTTTCTCAGTGACGCAAAAAGAAGCAGTGGTACGTCTTTCACAGTAAGATAAAACCATTATCGTTCTCTCCAACTCTTACAACCTTTAACTATTCTTTATATCCATTTACCAACAACATATTATTTATGATAACGCATCCTTCCCTGCTTAAATTACCCTTTTATTCTCCATCTCTTTGTCACTTCTTTCTTAATCTTGCCACCTTCTCTCGTCACTCCACTTTAAAATGCTTTTTTGAGTCTTCTCTTGTCAGCAGTTGAAATTACACTGCAAGTAAATCCTCCTGGCTTTCCATGAAAGGCAACACCACTTGGGCCTTTGAAAAGCTTACGTGAAAGTGCCAATGCCCAAACTCAAATGCGTCTGCCTCATAGTGACGGTATAAATAGAAATATTAACGCTGTAAAAACAGCAAATTTAGTATTTCCATTTGACTGACATTAATCTTTGCCACATTAGCACATCCAAAAGCAGGGATGAGGAGGGAACAGAAGTGGGTTGCTCAGAGGAGGAGATAAGAGGAGGGCAAGAAGGAAGGACAAATGAGCTTTTACTAGTTTTAATTGGATGCTATGAGTTTAAGAACACTGCAACACAAGAGAGCAGAAGAGCAGATCTGAATCTTAAACAACTGTGTTGGTATCTTATACGCGTGTCAAAGCCGTAATGAGCAGTGTTAGTGTTAGTATATGAGAAAATGGAGAAAGTATAAAGAGAGCAAGAACATTGAACAATCCCAGGCTGCTTGCACAGCAGTGGATATTTCTGTTTCTTACCTCTAGAGTTGGGCGTTGAATTATTTGCCCTTCTCCTTGTCAGCCTCTGAAAGAATAATCTCTGTCAAGAGAGGAATATACAGTTTAAATACGTTTTTTTATGGAATGCATTTCTGGTACATTATTGTTTAAAATGTGTAGACATGGAAACTGGAATCATTAACTGGGACCAATACCAGGTTCTCCAAACGTAAAACAATAGCCAACAGCTATTTGGTTTAGCTTAGCATAAAGACTGTAAACAGTGGTCAACAATCCATGTGAAACAAAACAGCTTCCCTCTAAAGGTCACCGTTTAACTTTTCATATATGGTTTAATCCATCAATCTAACATCTATTTTTTTAAATGTTTAAGATATAAAAAAATAACTTTAAACTTAGCAATAAGTACACTTTTGATATGCCACCAGTCTTTATGTATAGCTAACCAGCTGCTGGTTTTAGCTTCATATTTAGCGCACATGAAATTGTTATCGATCTCCCAATCCAACTCTTGGCAAAAATGTGAATGCGCTTATTTCCTAAAATAAGGAACAATTTATTCGGGTAGATTTTGTGACCTCAATAGATTCGGTAAACGTTATCCTCCATTTGCCTTTAGATACGTACGTTTGACCTCCAACTTGCAGGAGACCACGGCTTCCCCCTGCTCGTTCTTGGCTCTGCAGGTGTACACACCGCCATCGAAGCAGCCGGGCTTACGGATCTCGAGGGAGCAAATGCCCTGGGTCGAGTTCTGGCGGAACTTGGCGTCGTTTCCAATGACCATCTGATTCTTCAACCACTCGATCTTAGGCTGAGAGGGTGAAGGGAGAGATTTAGAAATTATAGTTTACCTCAAATATACCGTTGCTGCTTTGTCCAAGTACCATAGTACAGGTACGCGGTACAGTTAATGAGAATGTTATCAAGTATATCATTTAAATCTTACAATCAGCAATTTATGAAACAAAAGAAAACATGCTATTTTTAAGCTCCAAGTTGTCACTATTGATGTCATTAAACAACTTTAGCTTCTGGCATTTCCCTTTTTTCTATATGAGCTGTGGTCTCTAAAGCGATATCCATTTACCATCACAACACTGATTTTCAGTCTTTCCTGTTTCGCATTAGACATACAAATGACTTATCCTCCTGTGAGCTTAGACGGCGCATGATGAGCGTGACAGTCGGGGAGAATCAGAGTAGAACAGGTTTACTCAGGTATGTGCTGCACTGGGCGTCAGTGACACTCTCCCTGCATGGATCTCCTCACGGTCCGGCTTCATGCAAGGTGACTGGTTATTGGATTTCAGCTAAGCTGAAACATTTCAGAAGGGTTTGAACAACACTTCCTTACCAACGTATGACACATATTTAGTTATGTGTTGCTGCTACAGGCAAGTCTTAATACATCTTTCTTCTATTTTAGAAAGTCTGTAAACTGGCGTTTGCCTTTGATAGCAAGGAAGGTCAAACATTTTGTATACAAGTTATTCTCTGATGAAACAACTGGAAATAGTTTTTAGAACCACAGATTAATATTAATTGAACTGACTTCTGAAAATATGCAAGCGCCAGGATGTGGAGGTGCAGGGTTTAACATTGAAAAAGATTCGATTTCAAACTTAAAAAACTTTTTCTGCTGTTTATCTTGGAAGACCTGCATGTTTTAAATTAGTTGAAGAGTGTGGTATCACCTCAAAAATATATGATGAAATGACGTCACAGTTTGGATTAGTGCATCTATGCATGAAACTGGGAAGAGGTTTTATGGAAAAATATTTTTTATATAATGCATTTTTACCCCAGTTAGTGATACTTTTAAGAAGAGGGTAATGTTGGTCAGTTGTGTCTGTCCATCACGTTGGTCCAGAGTGAAACATCTTAATAACCATTTGGTAACACATCTTCTTGGTCCTCAGCCCAAAGAAAATACCAGGTCGGAGTCCAGCACAAAAATAGAGCCCATATTCTTGTTTAATTAACCTATTCTTTCCTGTCCCATCACAATTCTGTCCTTGGGCATCCCTGTGTGGGGATGTCACAGGAACACTCAGCCACACTGATAACTTTGCTGCGGTCTGGACAGCTGGCAAATATAGGGTGACAGTTTCATCTCCACTTAGCCATGACAGGACAGCAGACTAGACTTCTTATCATTGTCTCTTCTCTGTCTTCCCTGCTTATCTCTCTAACAGCTCCCCATGTAGCCTCTGCCACTGTATGTGACAACTCTTCATCAGACACAGCAGGACAACTCATCACGCTAAAGGCTGTTAAGCTGGAGCTCATTCGGCAGTCCTTAATGACTCTGGACTCTGAGCCCATAAACACACACATGCTCCACACAAATGCCCTGTGTGAACTATTTTATTTTGAAAAATAAAGAGAGAGAGAGAGAGTGGAAGAACATGCATGGCAGGGTGATAGAGACAGAGAGTTTGAGAGGTAAACTAAACTGAAGTGTTTTTTAAATATAATTTGACTTAAGTATTTAGAATGATGTGGCCTATAGAGATGTGTAAGGGACTGCAATTAAGTGTGTTTAATTGGTTAAATAGAGGGCTTGACCTGGGACAGCAGTTCCATATGCAAGTACACATTCACAGAATGAATGTCTTTCTGTCTGTGGTCCCCTACAGATGATCAGTGTTGCCCACAGCTCAACGACTCAATTAGACATAGAGGGTCTTTTCCACTCAAACGCCTGTGATAAGGAAGCATTTCACTGTAGGCTCTGACAGTAGACAGTTCTGGGAAATGCCCTATATCTACTGGGACCAGCCCCTCTTCACTTGAATCCTTGTGTTTGCCGGAGTCTACATTAGTTCCTGTTTGATTTGTCTCTGATACACTGGCATGTGCAGACTGTTCCTCGTTGAGTAGTCAAGGACAGCTAGGACACATCATCAGCTGCATTTCCACCATGGCCCTCTACCTAAACTGTCTGTGACAGCCAGACAACTGTACAGATATGTTTAACCAGAGCAGCAGTGAGAGACATACTGAAACTTCACATCGACACTCCAGTGCACGCCCTGCCCCACTTCAACAGTGGATGTTTATAGCAGTGACATTACTACCTCGTTCGAAGCAGTGTATCACAACCTCAAATGACTTATCGAGGGTCCCATTTCGCCAAAAGAAAAAGTGTTTATTTATAGATTACCAAATGTATCGCAACATTCAGCTTCGCAGCCTCTCCTTGCTATGTTAAGTGAGCATGTGATCAAAAAGCTAGCTGTTCGCATTAGCTTTAAGTGAGGCATAATGGGGACATTATTGTGATCCTGGAAACAATACAGCAATAAGATATGGTGGAAACGTCGAAGTAAGGGTGATGGGCTCACACGTGAAACAATATCCATGGGCTTCTATGATAAGTGCAGGGTGTGTATGACCAGTTGTTCAAGTATATATGTTATTATTATTATATAAAGTGTATAGTGTCTGACCATGGGGCTTCCACGGACAGAGCACAGCAGCTTGGTGGTGTATCCCACAGTGGCAGCATGGTTGATGAGGGGTGTTGTGAACCTGGGCGCCTCGCTGTAGTCACGCTCCGGGTACTCGGGAGGCGTGTAGACGATGCCTGTGGACACATGGAGCACGATTTCATCAAGCACTTCTTCTTACAATACTTAACTGTCCTGTGCTGTCAATATGTGTCTATCCCTTGAACAAGTTCATTGACTTGTTTTCTTTGTTGACAGTATTGCTTGAACTAAAATGCTAAAAGCGTTTGTGAAAGTTCACGGAGAAAGATCTTTCACCCCTTAATTGCCTTCTGTTTTTTCTTTGCTACAATATACTCTGTCACTTCCTCTCTCCAAGGTTATCCCTATAGCACCATATCTGGCAACTAGTGTTGTGATGTTTAAAAACGGGAATAAAGTAGTGACAGAGCAGTGGTGTCAAGAATGAAAAGGGACAGAGCGAGAAGGTCGAACCCAGCTGACTCTTTCACTGGCCAATTACGGTGGGAAGTGACTGAGTAAGGAGAGTTACAGATATGATTCGACACAGCCCAGCCCCCCTCCCCCACACCCCCACATCACCAAATGCAGGTATGTAGGCACACGTAAACACACGCACAGGCACCACGAAGAGGAACATTTGCTCTGCCATCTGTCTTAATACTGTCAGAGCCTCTTAAAAATGATTTCAGAAGTAGCTGAGCACTAGCCAAGAGAGCTACCCACTTAAGATTGAAGCAGTGCCAAAGCAATTTCCACTCCAAAAGCCTTCGCTTAATAAACACACACTTACAAGACTCTCATATGCAGCTCATTAAAGTACAAGTAGTGTGCACTTGTAACGCAACACTGACCATAAACTCTCCATCATAATTAACACATTGACCTGAGAGGAATTAAGGAATGAATCAAGAAGGTCACCTGTCTTCTGGATGGTGGCCACCCCCTTGGTGACAGTGCTCATCTCACTGATGCCCACTTGGTTCTCAGCGAACACTCTGAAGGAGTACGCGTTGCCCATAATGAGATCTGTGACGGTGGTAGTTAGCCTGTGGCAGTGCTCCAGCACCAAGAACCATTCCTGAGGATGGACACACACCAGATGGATAGAAAACTATATTGTGATGTGTCCCTATTGGATTGGTCTTTACCAGTGGGCCATCAATCAACCCATCATTCACTTGATATCTTCAGGTTGGCAGTTACAGGATGGTTGGGATGCCCGTTTTGGGCTAATTCTCTCTACTCACCACACCACCATTTATATAAGACAGACAGAAAGCGATGTAGTGTGAGCTATATATATGTCCTCGCCTACAAATGTAGTCCAGTAGGTTCTGTTCTGGTAGGTGTTAAATAGTTTCAATGTTCCCTAGCAGCGGTATTCTGCTTACATCTCTCCCTGTAGAACCATGAGTCACAACTTTAAACAGAAGTATTTTCATTTTAAACTATTCGACTATTCAGCAAACCCCAGGGCCAAAGAAAAAATTATTCCCAGTATTTTGTTTGATGCAAACCCAGTCAATGAAGTGACTTTTAACCCCACTAATAAACAAATACAATATTTAAAAATTGGCTCTGAAGTTATGCCATAGCTGACACCAGAGACATGAGATCCCAGGTGGAAACTGCTCGACCTCTGATTGGTCAGCATTCATTACTTGTGTTTCCAATTTTCAGATGTCAGTCGATGTTGTTCAGAATAAATACAACAAAAGCAAGTTTATAAACACCTCAAATCACAGCAAAATTAATCATGTAAATAATGCCAATGCACTCAGTGAATGAAAGAAGCAATTGTTACAATGGGGAATATAATCAAATGGTACACAAGACATCTGACCCGTGTTGTGGTGGCAACGTGCCCATAAATGAGACAAAATCAGACACTGAACTATACATCAAAACATACTGCATAGGCATCTATGGCGTGACTCCCTTTGACCTCTTGTGTTGAGTGTGAATCCGGTTAACAGCCTGACAATGTGATTGGCCTGCTATACATCTGTCATACCCCAGTTTTCCTGTCGGCCTTCTGGATGGTGTATCCAGTGATCTCTGTGTTGCCGTCATCCTTGGGAGGGGTCCATTCAAGAGCAGCGTTGAAGCCCCAGGTGTCCACCAGCTTCACATCGGCAGGACTGCCAGGCCGCTCTGAGGAGACACATTACTGTAAGTATTTATAAAGGATTAACATCATAACCAGGGTTCTCCTAACATCATACAAAAGGTGTCTGCTCCCAAGATACAAAGTGAACCAGATAGTTGTATGCTAATAGCAACATGAGGCCACACCTTTTAAACAGCAGAAGCTGAGAGCAGGGTCACAGGTCATCATTGTTGGTGTGATGTACACTACCGTTCAAAAGTTTGGGGTCACTTAGAAATGTCTTTATTTTTCAAAGAAAAGCACTGTTTTTTCAATAAAGATAACATTAATCAAAAATACACACTATACATTGTTAATGTGTTAAATGACAATTCTAGGTGGAAACGTCTGGTTTCTAATGAAATATCTCCAGAGGTGTATAGAGGCCCATTTCCATCAACTATCACTCCAGTGTTCTAATGGTACATTGTGTTTGCTAATCGCCTTAGAAGACTAATATCTGATTAGAAAACCCTTGTGCAATTATGTTAGCACAGCTGAAAACAGTTATGCTGGTGATATAAGATATACAACTGGCCTTCCTTTGAGCTTGAAGTTTGAAGAACAAAATTAATACTTCAAATATTAATCATTATTTCTAACCTTGTCAATGTCTTGACTATATTTTCTATTCAATTTTCAAATCATTTGATAAATAAAAGTGAGTTTTCATGGAAGACACAAAATTGTCTGGATGACCCCAAACTTTTGAACGGTAGTGTATGTCGGCTAATGATTTTAATTTTTGCTAGAGCAAGTCACGAGCCTCCCAACCAACAAGTCAACAAGCCAGCTACACAACGAGCTGAGAAGATTCAACAGATACGTCTGAAATAAGTCCACAGTCACACCTCTCACACACGCACACATGCATCCAAGTGAGACTCACCCACAATTTGAAGGGTGAAGGTGGCTTTGTCCTCAAAGCTGTCTACTTTGACGGTAATCTCATAAACACCAGAGTCCTCCCTTTGAGCTTGGCGGATAAATATGATGCTGTCCTTGTCACTGTTCCTGATGTTGACCCTTGGAACCACCGGCTGCCCGTCCTTCAGCCAGGACACCACAGGTTTGGGCTTTCCCTGAGGAGTTGCAAAAAGAGAGACAAGGAGACGTCTGTAAAGTTGTCTGTGATAACTGCACCGTTATTCATGGACCATACAGACTGAGTATATGTGCATCTTACAAGAACGGGGATAACCAGATTGATCTGCTCTCCAACCTGCTTGACACAGCAGGATTTCAGAATGCGGGGAAGTCGGATCTTGGGACGCTCTGAAAAACAAGAAATAAAGTCAGCCATATTTATCTTTCATTTCAGCTATCACCTGCTTTGTGTATTTTATTATATTGACCTAACCTGGACACCTACTTAAAGAAATACCCTTCTCGACAACATTTGCTAACATTACCAGCCAGTATTCTTCAAATTGTGTACACACTTCCCGTTCGTATCTTCAAAGTGGGATGTGTCTGCTCAAAAGGACAGGTCAACAAGACCAAAATAGACGGGCTCCAGCAAAACAAGAGAAGATGACTTAAGATATTGATATTAAACCTTTTGGTAGGTATGTGTTCTTTTCCTTTATTCTTTTATGAAGGATTATAATTTGTTAATGGGAGCTGCAAGAATTAGTTGATCGATCAAAAGAAAATTAATCTTCAATTATTTCAACAATCAATTTAATGTTTTATTCAAGACAAAATGCTACACATATTCTGGTTTGAGCTTTTAAAATGCTTTTCTGCCACCATATATCATTATATATGAAATATCTTCTGGATCCCCCAAAAAATCATTAAAGACATCAATGTGGCCTCTGAGAAATTATAAATGACCGTTTTAAACAATTCATCGATAATCAAAATCTGAATAATTATTGCATGTAAGATTAAATGTTATTAGCATTAATATTATCGTACTTACACAACGACAAACACATGTATAAAGTAAAAAAGATGAAATAAACAACACTTCAGTAAGGGTTCAGCATCTGTGTTGTTATCAAAGTCAAAAATAAATCCACGTCACGGTCTTATTGACAATTCTGAGTATTTATACATAGCAACAGAATCTAGCTCCAGAAAGAGGAAAAGTACAGTATCTGGGCAGAGAGGCAAAATACGAAGACCCTGCATCCAGGAGCTCTTAAAATAGCTTTGGTGATGAGACACTAGGATAAACGCCAACATGTTTTTCTCTCCTGTAATGCAACAGGAGCGGGAGGTTTTCACCACGTTCTAACGAATTGGACTGGTCAAACATCACATGTAGAATCCATGAAGTACAACAGATTGGAAACTGAACACGCCCAAATCAAAAGCGAGAACTGCTTGTATGGATATAATTGCACCGCAGTTGGGACTTGAGTCATCTAATTCACCACTATGTTGGATAGCTGAGGTGTTACATATCAGGATCCCTTGCATGTTTTTGCATAAGCAGCAAATGTCTGAAAAGCTCTTTGGGCTTACAGGACACATCCAACCTGCTGCCCTCCATCACACCCGGCTCTCGCCTTGCAGCAGCCTCTGCTTCTCCTTCTCCACTCAAAATGTCTTCTCATTTAACTCCCCACCTTCTGTACATCATTCTGCGGAGCTTCTAACCAGGTTTCTTGCCCAGTGCGTCTCATCCTCTTTGTCCTTACATCTGTAACCGTATCATTGCTGCAGAGGCTGACATAAGGACCATGGAACCAACCATCCCGATGAGGATCAGGGCTGCCTCCAGATTTGGCTCAAACAGTAATCCCTGCTAATCAGCATCATTCCCAGCATCGCCCCAAGTGTTGCTGGCATGACAGCATCCAGCAAGTCCTCCTGCAACCAGTTTATAATCTGTCTTTGTCTCTGGATAAAGAGTCTTTGTGGGGGGCTTTCAGCATATCCTGGATAGTGTGTCTTTCTCAGAAGCTTGGATGTAGATGGGTGACTGGTCAGGACAGCATGTGACTGACGCAGCTGATTTGACCCGTCAACAAGCCACACAGAACCCATCAATTAGGCTCATGTGTCACTCCCCTCGGTGGACCAGCACGTCTCCTGGCATGACTACATTTCTCCACTTACTTGCTTCCTGTTTGTTCGCTGCAGTCTGAACCCCGACCAGGAAATACACCCAGAGACATTCAGCTGTCCTTCTGAAAGTGGATAACTGGGGCATGTCATCTCAGGTCTGCATTACGTCAATGTGACCCGGTGTGAGCAACGAAACCAACGTCAGTTAAACGAAGCAAAGAAAAGGTCAATAGTGTCAAGTTGGTAATTAAGGGGTATTTTTAAGCCATTTGCTGCACTTTTTAAAATAAACCAGAGCAAGAGGAATAGTGGCTAATATTTCTAATCACATAAAAGTGAATTTGAAGTGAAACTGAAATAGGTATAATGAAGACATGTTATGTTATGGAGTGTTTATTTATTGCAAGACATTAAGTGACACATGTACCATGACAGGACAGCGAGTGCTTCACCTTCTTATTTGAAAGACTGACGATGTGTGGACAAGTGTGAGTAAGATTTACAGCTAACGAAATGTCTTGTCTGCACCTATAAGATTTATGTGCATGCTTCTGTTTGGTTCATTTTAGCCACCCGGCAGTTAATACCTCCTTCTCACTGCATGCACCATGAGCTTTTTTTCTGAGAGGTCATAAGTTACAGAACCACCACCAGCGGGCTCCCGATAAAGAGGTTGGAGACAATACATTTTAGAAGTTGCCCTTGCATAAGGAGAAAAAACTCTTTTGCAGGGACTTTTAGTTTGGCCTTTTAGAATTTAGAATCACGTTTGCAGAGAAAAAGACAAGTTGCACACGTGACACGCATGTACAGCCGCACGGATAGAAGATAGTGAAACATGGGCTCCTACTCACCACCAATTTCTCGGATGGGCACAGACTGAGCAAGTGTTCCAGGTTCACTGCGGCCGCTACGGTTTACAGCCACCACGCGCACATGCAGCAGGTCACCGGCTGTGAGATTCTTGATGCAGAAGAGATTAGCAGTCGTCAGCTCCTCTTGAGCCACAACCCAGTCTGCGGCTGCAGGGGAACACAGTGTTTGTGTTTGTAAAGTATGTAGCTTTCAATGCTGGTTTCACTTTGAAGAATACATGTCACAATAGCTCGTCAGGCTGCAAGATATTTCTTCACACACACACACACACATTCCTCCCTTTTTTCCATTTTCATAGAGGAAAATATCCTTTAATGGGATATGTTAAGTGGTGTTTCTCCTGTCAACAAGTTTACAAACCACATGTCCATAAGGAGCACCCTTTGGCCTGATGAAACCTCAGAAGGCATGCTGTCATCTGAGCGAACGCGCGCTTCTAAAAGTGGTGTGAGGAGATACAGCACAGTGACAGCCGGTGAAACACTGGCTGCCGTATACGGCCTGGACACAGCTACGACTCCATCTGGCCTCTGACACTCTGGCGACAGGTGCAGTCTCACACACACACACACACACACACACACTTACTTCCATCCTTGCAGTACTCGATGGTGTATCCGTCCAGGCCAGAGGCTCCGATGGTTTCCGGCGAGTTCCATTTAATGGTGAGGCTGGAATCGGTCACATCCTCCACAGATACGTCTCGAGGAGCGCTGGTGGGGACTGAAGGAGGGGAAGGAGGTGCAAACAGTGTAAAGGGTTGACGTGGACAGTAAGAGGACATTAATCTGACCAAACGTCTCCATAGCCTTCATTTTACATCATGTGTGGAGGATTTTTGTCATTATTAATTAATCTGCAGATTACTGTCTCGATTAAACGATGAATTGAGGACATTTCTTTGACAAATTTCCTTCGGCCCAAGGTGACATTTTCAAATGTCTTGTTTTGTCCAAAACTCAAACATTTAAAATGTATGAAACAATCTACACACATTAAGAAGATGGAACCGGAGCTTTTTAATAATTCAGAATCATTTCAGGTAAAATGTTATAATTCTGCACAAATATTTCCATAATGAGTCATCACCTGATGTACAACTGCAAAAGATAGTTGATTAGTTGATTGACAGAAAAGTATGTGCAACTATTTGAATATCTAAATTATGGTTTTAGTCGTTATTAAAGCAAAAATATCAAATAATCGCTACTTCTAAAAAAGTAAGGGCGTGATAGTAAAACGGAAGTGTTCACTCATAACCCAACAAGACCAGTGTGGGTGTTACCTGCAGGAAGTGGGAGCGTTGAGGCCTTTGGTGGCTCTTCAACGACAGCAGCTTCTGCTGGAGCAGCCAGCATCAAACAAGCAGGAGGTTAAAGTTTGAGAGATTAAACATATGCAGGGCATCTTTTCTGTCAAGTGACATTTCAACCTGCCCAATCATTTCATTGGAAAATATTTAGAAATATGGAAGAGTTTCAAAGTTTTGTTAAGAATCCACTCGTCCTCACATCTGGGGAAGCATGATGGGTGGCACTCGTTCGATGATATGTTCAATAAAGCAGTCATCATTGTTTGCGCTGTGTGGTTGAGTATTAATGTTTTTGTCTCTGCGGTGGTTTATGTTTACCGTCAGCGGGAACATCTGCAGCAGCAGCTAGTGTTAGAATGCCATTAGGAAAGCCAATTAGTGACTTACACTAGGACATTACTCACGCTGGGATTCAATCACTTTCAAGCTCATTTGATCATGATACACTCATAAAGATACACTGAAGCAAGCAGCAGAATGGAAATGGGAACACGACTTCCAATATTCAGAGACAAGAAGGGATTCATGAACCAAAAACAGACATATCTTGGAGACATTGTAAAACATTTACGCACAGCAGATCACATGGCCGCAAAGTGGAGCCTCTCGGGTTGGTTCAAAAGACAAACGGCTCAAAGATGAAAATGTACTCAAGATTAACTTTACAAACAATCACACAACGGATGATGAGCAAGTAACACACACACACACACAAAGTGGGACACAAACACACATCATGCATTACAGCTTGTGTGTGTGGAACGCATGTGTTGTGCTTTTACACTCAGCAGGCGTTGGCACGTGGGCTCCCTTGGTGCCTCTGGCATCAGCTGAAGTTAGGGGTTACATGTTGAGGTTGGCCAGCAAAAACAACACCAGTCACTCGACAACATCCAGTCCCATGCATGTTGTGCTGCTTCTCACAAGAACTGTTCCTGCAGGGACAGCAGGGACTTAAACAACCACTAAACATACTGGAAGTACAAGTTGTAGATGTTGGATATATGTTGGCAAGTTAAGAGATCTACAGTAGATTCAGAAAAACGGGTGAATACATTTGACTACATACCTAAATTGTCCTTATTTTCATAGCTTCAAAGCCTAAATAACCACTGATCACCAGCATTAAGAGTCCACACACTCAGTTCTATCAACATCAGAGGATAAGAAAGCTCCACTGTTCATGAAAGCTACATTTCAACAAGCAACAGTTTTGTTTTAAGAGTGATGAAGTTGACAGAAGGCTGCACCATCCTCCTGGTTCCTTTGCTGCACGTGCAGTGTGTTGGAGTCAGCAGACCAGAGACTAGGCCGACACATTCGTTTTTGAGGAATAGGCTACTCACCCTGTGTTTGCACTATGCACTCATCACGTTTATCAAATTACAGTAAAGCTGAGTAGCTTCGGCTACAAGGCATAACTTGTATCCTGCTGACAGATGTTTGATGCTTAGTCTATTGTTTATTTAACTTAGTTAGAGCTGGGAACAAAACGTGCTTCTAAAAGCAAGTAACGTTTAATTAAAGGCAGCAGTCCCTACAATCAATAAATTGTGACTCCAAGTCAATCCTGGTCATGGTCGAGCTGAGATCAGTCAGCTTTGTGTAACAGTTAGTTATGCCATGTCATGTCCGGTTATCGAGGCGCCTTTAGTTCCAGAGTACCTGGACTGCCTCCTTCAGCAGCGGGGGCTGCTTCTCCCTCGGGTGCGGGAGCTGCCTCCTCATTTGCAGCAGCTTCCACAGGTGCAGCCTCCGCAGGTGGAGCTTCCGCAGGTAGAGCCTCCGCAGGTGCAGCATGCACAGGTGGAGCCTCCGCAGGTGGAGCCTCTACAGGGGCCGGTTCCGGCGCCTTCTTGGCCGCCTGCTTGACAGGGGACTTCTTGATGGGCGCAGGTTTGCTTGGCATTGTGCTGACAGACTGACAGTCCTCTGGATGAAAGAGCCAGGAGGGATCTTAAGAAATATATATAGCGTGAGGGTTGCTGGGTTTAGAGACAACTCCACCCATGCCCCGACTCTAACACCCTCCCTATTTCAGCCACATCGTCAGCCAGGACCCGTGACACACGCGGGCAGGACACCCCGGGCTTGTTATGATCAGACACATTCGTCTAACTTGTACTAAAAACAATTGTATCAGCATTTAGTTTGAACACAAACCACCACATCTAAATATAATGTTCATAGAGCCTCATCAATGATCATATACAGGAGTGTCAGCGCCCCCTCGTGGAGAACTGAATGTAAACACAGACAAGACAGGTCGTGATGAGAAGAATGGCATGACTTTATTGTGTCCATTGCTCAATGTTTGACATATGGGGTTTGATGTGTTTATAGAGACATGCCATACAACCATTATTAGGCTCCATTTTAAGCCAAGTGTGCCTTCCCACGGACGGAAGACAATAAAACCACCACGGACGCTCATTTTCTGCATACAAGAGCCAATCTCGTCTTAGATCTCTACACATTTTAGTGATTGTTGTCGCAGATGCACTGACTATTTACAGTGTTTACAATAGTGATGTCATGTACAAAAGAGAGAGGAACCTTTACAAATATTTGCATAATAAAAACAAAGATCTGCTCTTAATAAAAACAATGTGAAAAGAGGAAGATATCCAGTTAATAAAAATCCCTCCCGTGGTAAGGTTAAGTGTGGTAGGTCCGATGAAATCAAACTTTGGGAACACAGCAGGGATACATGCATCTACATTACATTTCCGGGCAAACATTTGTTTTTACTCTGCCTTAACTCTCAGGCAACTCCACAAAGATGTCAAGTCTTTCACGCTTACATTTAAAATGTTGTCAAATCGCACACAAGCAGCCCAGCCATGACACGCACTATCATCTATTGCAGAGCTAACTGGCACAACATGTTAGAGAACAGCTTATCCCTATGAATACAAGCCAAAGGTCAAAATTGATAACCCACTCTCTACCTAAATCATCAAGGTGATGACATTAAAGTGACATCAGACTATGTGAGAGGAAGTGATGACGTCTCCTCTAATCGAGGCCTCCGTGTGGTAAATTAAAGCAGCTCGAAAGCAGCTTCAGGCCAATTGTGTATCAGGCACAGATAGACTTAGGCATCATGTCTCTCCTTTCCATCAGCACCCTGTTTGGACAGGAGAGGAACATCTGGACAGAATATGGCAGTCTGAGGTACTTCGGGTAAAGGTTTCCTCCTTGTCCACATCTTTTCTTTCTTTCTTCCTTCACAAGGACAGTCCAGATGTAAGCAATGAATACTCTCTGTAATCTAGGACACTGACATATATTATGTGCAAACAAATGAAGGAGAGGAAAAGGAGGAAGACACTAGAACATTATTTTCAACTTTTCTGATCTCCCAGCCCTTACTCTTAAAACAATGCAGGAGAAGGAGCAAATGCAACGAGGAAGGAAAATGCTTCTTTTTTTTGTACAGATTATTATCACTTAATGGCAGTTTTTTTACTGATGTTTTTCACTTCAGTAGGGATTAAGTTAGCGAAGAAGGAAGTGTTTCCTGCTGCTGTCAATAATGTTAAAGGTATACATAGGTGATAGCTGAAGATGACTCAGTATAAAATCCTACAAAATCAAGATGTTCAAAGCTGTATCCTCATCTATCACAAGATAACTTTATGTTTTGAAACTGATATCTGAATACAGAATACACGCAAGCATAGTCTAAAATGTTAGGCTGTCTAGGCAGATTAAATAAACAAGTAGTTAATTCTGTCTGTTTACAATACAGTTTGTTGAGTAGGGTCAACGTCAGTTTCTCTGGAAACCAGTGCTTACCGAGTCCACACATTAATACATTTCCTTTATAGGTCGACCCTAAAACCGATTCATTGATTTCCATTTATTATTCCCCCATGCATGCTAGTCTTACAGCATTGTTGTTCTGATATTCAAGTCAAAAATGACACAATGGCTGAACTGAAGAGAAAGAAAACATTCAGGACCATTTTCATAGCTCTGTTAAAGTGTGTGTTATGCTCTACTGAGCACAAGTCAGAACACCAGGAGAGCACTGAGGCAGGAGTAGATGTTGCCATCTAGAGGAATTACGAATGAACTGCATGATTTCTGCTAGACACACAGCCACCGACAAGCCTCAGAAAATCCAATTACCACAAGTAGAAAATAAAGTGCATTTTTGGCTGTCGTCAAGGGATGAACCGACTTCTGAGGGATTCAGAGTCACATCTGAGGTGAATTTCTTTATGAAATGAAGCACCAATAATTTGTGGTGAAAGTTGGGTCAGGCAAGAAAAAAAGAAGAAAAGAAAACAATGGACTTTGATCAATGGGAATATAGGTAATATTTTGCATCATACTATTCCGGTTACCATGCACTTGCAGATTTAACAACAACCCATCTGGAACAAATTGAGGGCAAGAGACAATTTGACTTCCTTCCCTGACATGATCATCACAGCTTCCTTTCTGAGAGCAGGGCAGAGCGGACCCGTCCTCCATAATCCATCTCTCTATAGATTCTTTACATTTAGCTTTGTAGCTGCTCACTGAGCACACAGTTAAGTTCATTATTGAGTCTCTGAAGTCTCATTGGGACTGCACCCACTGTGTCATTCTTAATGAAGAGTCCATAGTTCCATTGATTGACTGACAGTCGCATCTTATTCTCACAGTGTGGCCTGCAGAGTGGGATCCAGACATCCTTCCCGCTCTGGAGACTCTATGTAATTGGCCGACTCCTGGAGCTTCAGCAGCATTGCCATCTGGGTAGCAGGAAAAGACAGAGAGAAAGATTACCAGACATGTTTTGTTTTACAGGGTTAGATTGTGCTTGACATATATGGAACATTTCTTGAAATACCTTTTTAAGCATTATGGCAACTATGGATCTTCACTCGACAAACATTTCTATGATTGTTGAGATAATTGTTGGGCTTATGAAGTGTGAACAAAGTGAACTGCCCACCATCATTTTCAAGGACACATCTTCAAATTTGTTGTGAGGTCCAAACAACGATCCCCAACCACAAGAAACGTGGTAAATCTTCACATCTGAGTGTCTGTTACATTTCACTGTTTAGTGGAGGATTAATGACACCTGGCTGTTGCAAATAACTGCATGGGGCAATTTCTTAACCTTGCAGGATATTAATGCCCCATGCAGGGGCTGGGCTGTTTTGCTATGTATTATGTATTCTTAAAGAAGATCAGCTGCATTATTATTTAGACACATGTTGAGTTTTATTGTCTGGAAAAAATTAACTGCGTCACTTTTTTTAAATTAGAGCTGTGCAAAACCTCAGTGGAGTATTTAAACAAATATTTTTTTAATATTGTTGTTGCTGACATCAGATACCGCATACCTGCATACCTACCACACATCCTCTCTACCCTGAACTAGTTCCCCCCTCTATCAACAGAATCCATCACTCTTACCAGTGGATCTGACTCCAGTGTGCTGGGGGGAGGTGTATCTTTGGGGGGCTTCTTCTCCTCGTTCAGTGGATCTATGCTGGGGGGAGGTAGGTGAAAGAGCCTGGACTGGTCCTGCTGTGCATTCGGCCATGGGAGAGTCCCCCTCACCCACTCTACTGGATCCTCCCATACTGCCTTCTGCCCGTGCACCTGAGAGAAAGTATAGAGAAAGAGGTAATGGAATGAATGTATTGTTGTTGTTGGCACTAATGCCACACTATAGAGGATATCTGTGTGTGTGTGTGTGTGTGCTCACCTTAATGCCGTCTTTGGCTCCCTCCTGCAAGTATGGTATGATGGAGTGGTTCCACAGGTCAATGAACCACTGCCTGAACTCCGCCATTGATACTGGGCAGGACAGGAAGAAGCAGGGACCTGAAAGGAGGTGAAATTTCATGTTCATTAATCTCTTGTTCCCGATCCAATTATCCCCCAATGGTCCCTGTTTTCTGCTATAACCCTGTAAACCAGGGGTGCTCACACTTTTTCAGCATGCGAGCTACTTATTATGTGACCAAGTCAAGGCGATCGACCGACGGGGTGCTAGTGAGAGTCGCGCGCGAGCCGAGAAGGAATTGTTGACGGGGGGTGCTAGTGACTTTTTTTTTGCTCCGTCCCAATGCGCGCAAACCGGTGTCGGAGCTCTGCAGCGCACGAGACGGCGGGCAGAGGACTGTTAACGCGACACGTAGAGACAGAAATGACATGCTGCTGCTGTAATGTGCGCTATAGAGAAAGTGACAGGGGGGCGGGCCAAATTTTTTTTATGTCATGCGATCTACCATACAACGCCGCGATCGACTCGCAGGTCGCCGCGATCGACCGGTCGATCGCGATCGACGTATTGAGCACCCCTGCTGTAAACGGTCCCTCACCTATGAGAAAGTCTGAAGTGCCGTGTTTCTCCAGGAAAGTGTGGAGGTGGTACCAGAGCTGAGGGATCCAGTCCAACACACGCAGAAGAGCCTGGTGGCGTGCCGAGTCCTGCTCCTTCTTCTGGTAGGCTTCCACTGCTTTACGGTGCAGGTACCTCAGCAGGAACCCGTTAGCCGGCTCCACGTTGTTGGAGAACATCACCATCCTGTCGTCATGTACAAAAAACATAACGTTCACTCTATATGATAGCTTCATTTTGCATCTAATTGAATATCCAAATAAGAGGAGGCAAGGTAAACAGATTATTTGTACTCACCTGAAGCTAAGGTGTAGACTGTGGTTAGAGGACATCTTCACAGGCTGATTGGTTGTCCCAATGATGTAAGGACTGAAACATCAACAGAGAAAATTAAGTTATTTCATGAAATCTTATTCAAGTGATAATTTCAGGGAAATACCGTAACTGTAAGAGACTCACCATTTGTGATACTTGCAGGTGAGCGCTCCATTAACAAGCTCAGTGATGGCTGGTGAATCACTAATGTCATCTATAATAACAACCAGCGGCAGTTCTCCTCCACTCTCTCTGTCAATCTGATTTGCCAGATCGGACAGATACAGCTGCAACTCCTGTTAAAGAAAAGACGGGTGATTATACATGTTCTGTGTGCAGAGATCCACGTTTGTATAGAAAAAGGACTTCAAGATAACTGCTTGACAAAAATCCAGCGTAATGTGCTACCTTCTGGGACTGCCGGTGCATGTTGAAGGTGACAGCAGCGCTGCACCCGAGGAGACAGGTCTCATGGTCGGCCTCAGATGAGTCAGTCCGGCTCCGCTGGAGAAGGAAGTGGGCCAGACGCTGAGCCAGATAAGTCTTCCCTGTCCCGCTCGGCCCAGACAGGACCAACCGCCTGTGCTTCAGCAGCAAGCTGATGTAGTGCAGCATCATCGGCTTCGGAATCAGAGTCTCAAACACCAGTGAGTCAACACATTTTTCTCTGAGACCTAGAGAGAGACACAGTGGGGAGAGAGAGAGGAGAAGCAATTGGATTCACATATTTATTATTAAATTCTTGTGAACACGGTGTGTGAAAAACCTGGAAATGCTGATGCTTTTTCATGTTTTAACCAATATATCAATGTTCTTTCATTGCATGTTTTAAAATGTCCTACCATCTAAACACAAACTGGCTTTCTTTCATTTCTCTATGGTGGAACAATAAAATGTCGTCTGTTGAGTGGGACAATCTGTCACAATATGGATTTTGTTGCCTTCATTTTCTTGTCAAAGATGAGTAATCATCACAAGGCAGTACAGTGTTGAGCGGCCAGGGACTGTTTTGAAATCTCTCCCTATTGGTCATTCATGTCATGGTTGACTGAACAGGAACTCCTTGTTGTTTCCAAAATGTCCATCTGTGATTATAGTTTGTCAGAACATCTTAAATAAACTGCATTACTGGGAGATTCAAACACTTTCAAAAAGCAAAATGATGGCAAAAACCAATCTGTAAAAGTTTAGTTTTACAGAGCACCGAACTTCTAAAATATACCAGAGACCAGTGGCTGCTTAGAAGATAGGAAATCAATTAAAAGGAAAGTGGATTATATGCAATTTTAAGTGACTAATATCAGTCAAGAACACTTACTAACCTTTCAAAGTGACAAGTATTTGAGCTGAACCATTGCTGAAACTACGGTACGGTGAGGCTTGAGGTGTGTCCCCTCCGATCACCCTCTGCACTCCCGGGGTCAGCTGGTACATGTGCAGCGAATCACAGGTCAGACCCAGGCTGCCAGTCGGGTCCACTTGAGTTAGGTAGTCCTGGAGAAAAAGAAAAAAAGAAAATAAGTAAGGACTGAACTATTAAATCCCAGCTATTCTATTTATTAGAACCACTAATGTCCACACAGTGTGAGAGGATAAACACGGACTTACCTTGAAAATCTTAGATATCGTTGAGTCGAGACAGGACCAGCCAGTTCTCGCATTGACCAGCACCGAGCCAAGGTAGAACTCCTGCTGCTGTTTACTGTCCTATAAAGACAGAGAGAGGGTGGGGGAGAGAGAGAGAGAGAGAGAGAGAGGGAGAATGAGTGCACAAGCTCCCTGCTGCTCGATTTAAAGCTGTTGACATTATTGTGTCCATTAAAGGTATTCTGTGTTTACCTCTACTTGATCTCCAATGTGGACAAGCACACGTGCACATTCCTCATCCCGCTGGGAAGACACACTTTGCGTGTCGACAGAAGACACGTCTGAAAAGATTGAAGGAAATTAAATTATGAAAATAGTATAGAAATATTACTTTTATGTATACTGCGTAGTGCGTATGTGCGTGAACTAATAATAGGTGGAATTCAATGCGTGTCTCTTACCTGGATCTTTACAATCATTCAGACTGAGACTGAAAGACTTGGTGAGGGACATGCTCATTGGCTGCCTCAGTGAAGGGCCCAGGAGAGAGGCCAGGCCTGAAGGCTGGGAGGTGGAAGAGGTGGGACCGGAGCCAGTTTTTAAATGGTCATTCTCCACCTTCAGGTTCTCCACCGTTAGCTAGGACATAGGAAGGTACGGTAAAGTTATCATTTGTACATATACTTCAGTTATTGACTTTACTGAATATGCACATGCAGGCAAAACCAACCTGCATGCTGTTCATGTCCTCTCGGAGCTGCTCCAGCTGATGTGCAGAGCTCAAGGCCTCCAGTCGGATGTCTGTCAGTTCTCTCTCTTTCACCCACAGTTCTGAGCGTAAGTCCGACACCGCCGTTTCCTCATTGTCTCCCTCTTCTGTGGTCTCCATGATCCTGGAGGAGAAGGATGCACTCGTCATGGCCACGCCCCCATGAAGTCGAAGTTGCCTCTTACTATTGAGCTAAGAGATGGAGTAAGGCGTTTGTGTGTACTTACACAGAAGAAGTGGCAGAGGCCGATGTTTTCAGGGATGAGAACTGGCTTTCTACTTCTTCTGCTCCCTCATGGAGCATCTTTGGGGAGTTGGGAGCTGAGGAGTCGGGGGTGGCAATTTCCTCAATGTCTGAATATGTTTTGGAGCCTTTCTTAATGCTGAATGCCTTGTTGAAGGAGCTCCTCAGCTACACAGATGGAGAGGATGAGGAGACAGACAATTAAACCAATATTCAGTGGGTTACTGCATTAATTAATAAAAGAGATGTACACCTCTTTTAGGATTGTTATAAATATGACAAATGCAAAATGAAAGGTGTGTTTTCTCATCTTGGGTGACACTTATTACATTTCTTGTCATGAGTAAGTTGAGAAGATCAATAACACTCTCTCATATCTGTCTGTAAAATATTAGTTTAGCGTAGCATTTAGGGAAACAGCTAGCCCCCAACACACTTTCTGGTGTATTGTCATAACTGTGAGGTGGCTAGGACTGAGCCAGGCCAGCTGTTTCCCCTTGTTTCTAGTCTTTATGTTAAGCTAAGCTAAATTCATTTAAGCTTCCATTCATTTTCTGCAAATAGATCAAAGAACAGTCAGTGCATGTTTTTGCTGATTAAGAACTTCACTTTTGGGACAATGTACTCGGTAAAGTTGTACAAATTTGTAATGATGTTTAAGTTAAAACATCATTACAAATTAAACAGAGCATGGATTAAATGGGTAGAAATATAATTTGAGAAGCGCAATTTATAAACTTTAGTGATTAAACTACTTTTTATGGAACATTTTGTCTGCTGATTGTCACTCGAACTGAATTACATTCGTTAAAATTTTATATTTATAGACAGAGTGTCAATCTGTAGTTTAGGGAGGTGAAAGAGCAGAGATTGAGGGTATTTGAGGATTGCGTTGCAGTTTTAGATGGTCCATAATGCTGTATGACATATTATAGAGGCTTTAGGGATAAAATGACTGCATTCACCTCAAAGACTTAATTAAAACAAAAATAAATTACACAACACAGACGAGGGAGAGGCTGGTCATACTTACTACTATGTCATTATCACGATGGAGACTGTAATACACATAGACAAACACCAGGTTGTGGGAGTACAATGTTTCTTTCTTACCCAGCTCTTTTTCTTCTTCTTCTTTGCATCTTGGTCCTTCAAGCTACCCAGACTCGACATACTGGTCAGGCTGTTGAGACTGGAGATGCTCTCACATGAGTTCTGACGTCGAATCCGCATGTCTGGGAAACAAGAAAGCTCAACATCAAAAGAGACAAATGTGCAGAGACGATGTGCAGAGAAGACAGAAGAAAACAGAAAGACCAAGTGGTCCATCTCCAAAGCTTTCATGTTACCTGGGGTGTTTAAGGCGCCTTGTATGACAGCCTGGGCTTCGTCATTCCGGTCCTTCAGAGACTCAATGGTTTCCCTCAGATCCAACAACTCTGTGTCCTACACAAACAAATTCAATAAATGTCAGCGGGTTTGGTTGAAATAGATTGGTTTGCATCTGTTTGAGTTTAACCAGGTTTTTTAAAGCAGCTTTTTATCATCAAATAGTTGTTTTCTGCATTATTTTCAATGAATAAGGTCTTCCAGGATAAACAGTTTAGACAAAGCTTCTGGTAATAGACTAGAACTCTTACCTGCTAATTATTCATCAAAGTAATACTGCTTCACTCATCATAACCTAATTTATACCCACATCAGTGCAGTTATTTTTTTCACATTTTGAAAATCATTTCCAATGCACTCGGACAATGACAAAAAAAAAAACTGATATATTCCTATATTTTAAGGGAGTAGAAGTATTGTCTGATGTTTTAGATAAGCAATACAACTCAAACCCAGAGTACGAGCTCATACACCTGGTGGGCTTAATCCCCATCACGATGTTAACAGTTCAAAAGTACAAAGAGTTCAGAACAACAGAGCCTCTCTGTGCTGCTTATTGTGTGCTAAAGTCGAACCCACTCCACTTTAAATAGAGCTGGCCGGCCCATCTCCTCAAGGTTAAAGAGCCGGGCTGAGCTGCACAGGTCAATGCGCTGGCACAAACAACAAAGACTTTTTCTGGAGTGGTCTGGACGGACCTTTCAGTGAGAGCAGCAAGGCATGAAGCGCTGAGAGAGGCTCCTCACATTCATGCATACACTAAACACTGCCTCGGAAGGCTGATCAATTTATTCACAACAAAATAGGTCCAAAGGCGGGAGAATGCAGGGGTGGAATGTGTGGTGTGAGTGCACATGCCAGCTGTTTGCACATTTCCTTCAGCCGTAAGCAAAGTTGTTTTTCATTGATCCTCTATCCTCTTCTCACTGCAGCCTTGGCCTCTAATTTACTGCAACTCCAGCTCTTCGCCGCAGGCTGTGACCAAAGATGTCTCACTCCATGTTAGCACCACGCTGCCGGCTCTCAGCAGACTCATGAGACTACGCTGCAGCTGTATTTAAGGTTTGGGATTGTTTGTGTTTTAAAGTGCGGCTGCCAAGTTACCTTCTGTTCCTGGGTCATTGACAGACTCTGCAGCCGAGTTGTCATCATTTGTAAACTTTGCTCAAAGGCGGCCACCAGATTTGCCTGTTCGTAGAAGATGAAAGACAAAGGCAATAATTATAATTTCCCCCAAATATTTATTAAAGTAGTACTATAACAGGAAATTATTATTGATGTTTTGGTCTGTGACAGCATCATTTACACTAATGAAACTTTAATATAATTACAGGAACAGATTCAATAGATTTCCTAGGCCTGTTTATCACTCGTATACGAGATGGTAAAAGGACGAATAACACCAGAATGTCCCTGTGGAAATTTCTCCTTCTCCCTAATTCATCAAACACCTGCGCAGAAAGGGACAATTGCTTTTCCCCCTCTTTACATAATGTAAAATACAGTTTGATACTGCATTCAGCAAAGTCATTAAACCAGCACATAATCAGGTTGCGATCCATGCATCTGTTCGCCTATTCACACACAAGAAATACTTGATTGATGTGTGCTGCTTGAAACCGTCCATAATGGGTGAGCTATATTGCTGCACTTGGACTCATGGAAACGCTGACATGGTGGTCGTATGAAACAACCTTGTGGAGGGGAGAGAAAGGGCAAGGTACCATTGTCTGTCTGTGTGTGTCCGTGTGTGTGCGCTCGCGCGTGTGTGTGTGTGTGCCAAAGCTAAGTGGCTCGGAGAGGTTCAGGGGAAGGTTAGCATTACTCAAGCTCCACATGAATAATAAACGTGCTGAGACTGCACAGAGATTATATATGACTGACATACTGGCTTGGATTTTAAATTTCTCTCTGTGTCTTTTTCCTATTGTATTTTAATGGAAAATGCCAAATAAATGTGTTTAATTGGGGACTACCCTTTGCACATGTGCCAGATCTCGCGCTCTCAGTCGTCTTTCAGCCTTTTCTCCTGACTGACCTGACCAGATGCAAGATTAAAGCAGACTCATACCAACTAAATTACTTGGTTAGTAACTGTATTTGTTTTTCATAGTAGTTTCAAATGAACCTCGCCACTGTATTACTTTTTTCCCTTCTTTTTATTACTTTATTACTTTTTATTGCTATATACATTTTAATATTTTTTAATGCATTTTAATATATTTTTCATCATTTTGTATACATTTTTATAATTTTTCTATGAATTTATATATTTTTAAAACTTTTTTATTACTTTATAACTTTTTGTACTTTTTATTGCTTTATTACTTTTTTATTAAGTTTTTTACTTTTCATTACTTTTGTACTTTTTATTACTTTTGTACTTTTCCATTACTTTTGTAATTTCATTACTATATTACTTATTTATTACTTTTGTACTTTTCATTACTTTTTACTTTTAATTACTTTTTGACTTCTTCGTTATTTTTTTATTTTGTATTACTTTTTAATTACTTTTTACTTTTCTACTTTTTTATAAATTTGTATTACTTTACAGTGATAATGATCTAATAACAGTGATATTGTTCCAGTTACAGCACTCAAAAAACGATTCAAGCTTCTTAGAGGTGACACATTTAAATATGGTTCGATACATGTAATTAAATCAATTACATAAATGAAGATATTTTTTTATTTAATGGGTGTAACACTCAACTCTTGAAAATAAAAAGGTCATGTAGTTTTCTTGAAACACTGAATATAACAGTTGGCCACTGTAACTATTATCAAACAATATTTAAAGTTATCTTTTTTCAGCTTCTGATTTTGGTGTAATAGTAAGTATTTTCCGCAGTGACCATGTTCATCATAGTAACATAAAATGTCACCCGATGCAACAGTGTAGCTCATTGATGTGTTTTTTAAATAATTTTGGACAATAATAGAGCTCTATCTAACAGTGAAATAAGGTATCTTAGGCTTTGGGCACTGGTAATACTTGTTAGTAGGAACAATTCATTGTTGTTGTTGTTGTTGTTGTTGTTGTTGTTGTGTGTCTGCTGAATAAGACTTTTTGAATTAGAAAAATATAGAAGAAACGTCTGGATCCTCTTGCATGCTGAAAGACGTCTTTATTCCAGCAGGAATAAACTGGCACACTAAGATAATACAAATAAAATGTAATGTGCATCGCAATTCTGTTTTTGCATGAAGCAGTAAGAAATACAAAACAGTTGAAGGCACCCTGTCTGCTGTCACTTGTTCAACACACACAATGTCTTTAGTTTTCTGTATTTTATTAGTATCTGTTGCATCTGCCTCAGGCTCGATGTCATTTAGGTGGACAGTTCATCAAGATGAATGACAATTTTATGGGTGTCAAATTGGAGGGAGGGGTTACGAGAAATGTGTTGCCTCGAGGTGAAAGGCTGTAGTTTTAATTATGGCAAATGTCAGTGTGGTTGGAAGCAACATTTTTCTTCTTATGATTTCCTATCTGATAATCTTTTATTATTTTACAGTTGTTCTGATGTTTTACATATATATATTATATAGTTGGCAGATTGTTTATTTAAAATATATTTTAAAATTATATTTAAATAATTATTCCGAGAGCCTAAATCTACTGGGGAATGTTATTCCTGAAAGAATGTTTCTGAAAGAAATTGTGAAAATAGGTTATTGGGTTCACATAGCACTGCCATTTAATAATGATTAGTACGATAGAAGACATACGTTTACTGTCAGCTGCGTCGTCAGATTAGACACCTTCTCCTGCGACGATTCCAGCTCCCTCCTCAGTTTACGGATTTGCTGTGAAGAAAAACAGATATGTTACACAAGAATAAAGCAAAGTTACACAAGTGACTTGGAGTGGTGGTTGTTCTTGAGCTACATGGGGGACTTGTTCTGCCACGGACAACAGAGATGAGAGTGATGGATGAAAGGTCAGAAACAGAGAAAGAAAAGAAGAAAGAGCAGGAAAGACTACACTTACCTCTCCCTGAATCCTTTCCTCTGCCTTAGGAAGCAGGGGGAATAAAAGTCAAGATGTTAGATAAGACACAAGGAGAGGAGTAGAGAGGAGAAGAGACGAATAAGATACATCTGGAATACCTTGGGGAAAAGTCTTGTCTCTCCTCAAAGTTTGAAATGAGAGTAAAACATAACTGTACAGACAAAAACATATACACCCACTCAAACACAAATACACCACATCGCACACTGAAGTGTAGCTACCTGAGTCTGTATGCCGCCCACACTCACCGAGGAGTAACTGGACGAGGCGTTAGACGCCAGAGATAGAACAGACCCGTGAACTGAAAAGAGAAAATGAAGAGCAACAAAATAAACCAGTTAGAAACTGAGGGAAAAACGTCACACAACAGATATTGAAATAATTCAGAGGGTTTACCCTCGTCCTTGTCGGAGCGAACCATTCCCATGCTGCGGGGACGCTCAGCCAACGAGATTGTGCTGCCCAGCGGTGAGGCCCCATCCAGCTCCAGAGAGGCATCGTGTGTCGGGATACTGTTGGAACGAATCATCCTCGGAGGTCCGCCGACAGGGCTGGGTACTGGAAAGAGAGCAGAGGGGTCAGAGGAAAGAGAGTTAGCGACGTGATACATGAAATACATCATTAGTGCAGCGCTTTCTTAGTCAGTACTCTAGTGTCCATGTATTTAAACTCACCCATACTGGTCTTAGAGGTGCGGGGTAAGGAAGTAGGTGAGGACATCAGGGGAAGAGTGAGTGAGTCGGTCATACTGAGAATAGAATGAGAGTGTCTCCTCTCTCCTTTCTCCTTCCCTTCCTCCTCTACCTGGGAGGCACTGCTGAAACTACACAAACAGAAGTCAAAGTCAGGGTTGCTAATAGCAAATAAATACACTTATTATCGATCTGTTGTTATGTATTAAAATATGTTGTTATGTATCCAAATTCACACAAAGTGTTGTATAAAAGTCTGAGGGCATTAAGGATCATCATATTAAACGCTATCCCACAATGAACACACACAAAGTAACCAAAGTCAAATTAAAAATAAGTTTGTTTTTATATTTTGAATTGCGTGTCATCTATAAGCAGGATATACACATATAATACATTTAATAATACAGTTATATGTAGTTATCAGCAGATATGAGGACATTGTTAAGAAAAGTGTTTATTAAGAAAGAGTTTACAGTTACAACTTCTATGAAGAATTTGTAGCACTACATTGGTGTTTGTAACATGTAAAAATGGTCATTTATTCTCAGTAAATACCAGCATCTAGTTATGGAAGCTTCACAGGAGAAGTTACGTTGTTGACCTTATGTTTCTTGAATATGTCTATACATTAAATGCTAAATGGGTTGAGATAAAAAGTATAACCAAGTGCCAATATCTTCCAATATTTGGAAAGACAAACAAATTGGTGGAAGCGGGACACAATGAGATTCCATTTTGAGGGGATTAAGGCAGGACTCTTAGAATACAGGTGACAGTGACAATGATAACACACAATCTGTCATTTCCTGAGCATCTTATCAATGGGATCTCTGTGTATATGCAATTAAAGGGCTGTACCATATTGCATCAAACTATCAGTGCATGACAGTGTGGAGTATGAGAGTGTGTGTGTGTGTGTGACCACCTACCATAAACCCTTCTTTGGCAGCGTGTTTCTGTTACTCTGAGAACTGTGGAGATTAAACAATGACATTATTTAACCAGTGCTGCAGGGAGTTATTACACTCTCAAGAACAGGCAGCAGACACAAAGAAGCACATCACGACTGGCAGAAAGCTGGTGTCAGCCGCTAATTATGACTTCAGTCACTGTGGCCCATACAACACCGATAATAGGCCTGTGGTAATAATAGCCCGGAACTCACTCAGTCTCTCTCTCTGTGTGTGTGTGTGTGTGTGTGTGTGTAGGTGGACGTGCATGTTTACTCGTTGCATTCCTTAAAAACATAAATAAGACTTTTACTCTTCTCATTAAATCATATTATATCATTTAAGCAATATTGACCCACTCAACAATTATCTCATTTACTATCTTCTTGCAACTCAAGTCTTTGGCTTTCTGATTAAAACTCAAAGTAAAAGCTATCAAAGTCATATTTAGACGGGTTCAGTGAAGGCTGCCTCTAAAGTAACACATTCTAGTATATTCTGAGTATATCTTTAATAACACCACAGACATCTCTAGCAGGAGTTTTGTTGGAATATTATTGGCTCTGAACAAGTGTTATTTCTCTCCAATCAAAAGCAATATTCTGTCATCAAATACTAATCGAATGACTTTTCATGTCCTCTCTCAGTAATGGAAGGTAATTGCATGATCGTAGCATAGAACAAAGTGAATAATCTATCAAATATATACCCTGAACACTCCTGCCGTCCCTTAAACAATTAATAATGGTGGTGCAGTTCATAAGCAGGCCAGTAGGTGGAGCTACATAGCAGCATCACAAAACATGAATGACAAAACATCTGCTTTAAGATATGTAGTTCGATGTGATGTGATTGAGTTTAAATATATGCACAGTGAAGGATTATTGAATATCACCTGTCTGTGAGAGACAATGAGACTTTACTCCCAGAGCTCCAGATGGCAGGAGGGCCTCTGTCCTCCTGTCTGTCTTTGTGGTGGGACTCTAAGGTGGTGTAGCCTCTCGCCAAATTCTCCCTCTCCCTTGCCTTCTCCCTTGCCTTCTCCCTCTCTCGGGGTTCGGGGGCGAGACTCATCTGGAGGGGCAGCGACTCCATGCTGCGATGCAGCCCGGACAGACGAGGGTAGATCAGGGGAGAGGTGCTCCCTCCGCTTCCTTGAACCCCGAGAGAAGAGACCTGCCTCGGCCCCAACCCAGTCCCTGAGCTTGAGAAGCAGGCCGAAGAGTTCACGTTGAGTAAAGGGGCGGGGCTGGGGGTCAGGCGGGGGCCAGTGGAGCTGCCTGCTGAGCTGGCCAGGTCCTGGATCTTAGAGTAGGGAGGAATCTTTGGTGGCAGGGAGTCTTGAATTCCCATCTCTAGGCTGTTTAAGTTCAGCTTGTCAAGCTGGGCCATGGATGGAGGTTTTGCCAGGCTGCGGATTCCTGATAACCTAAAGACAAGAACAATGTTGAGGCAAATAAAAATAAATACTTTGTTTGTTTGTGAAAAAGTTTTAAATAGTACTGTGACATTTTAGTCCTATAGTACTTGAACCCTGGTACCTGTGTGTGTTGGGCGAGGGCAGATCCATGCATTTGCCACTTGTGGGGGGTCTCAGCCCCTGCAGCTTCCCTCCGTTCTCTGAGGGGGTCTGAGCAGGGCTGCCCTTCAGAGACCCTCCTCCACACTCAGAGTCAGATACTACAGCTTTGGCTTTGGCCCTCTCTTTCTCTTTCTCTCGGTCTGTCTGATTGACAGGACTGGGACTTGGGATCCCGCGACCACCTGCCTTACTCAACCCGGAACCAAGCCCTGAGGCGGGCTCCTTGAGTCTCGAGCCCTGTGGTGGTTTGATCAGCCCTGAGCCTGTGTCCATGGTACTGCTCACTGGGCGAGCCGAGCTCGGCCGGGTTAGAGTCAGAGTGCCCGTCTTTGCTGGGCGAGGCAGAGAGCGGTACTGGAGAGACGTCCTGGCATTTGCAGATAGAAAACCACTGTGGTCGCCGTTTGAAACATCAAGACTCGTCTTACGTCCTCCACTGCCACCTCCAGCCACTGGCTTGACAGGAATACCTGACGTTTTGGGAATCTTCCCTACAGTTGCAGAGCCACAGGGTATGGGCAGACTGGCATTGGTTGTGCCATTATTGCAAGCTGTGGTAGGCTTCTTGAAGCCAAAGTTCCCCCCGGTTGAGGGCCTGACGAGGCCAGACGGAGGTTTGCGTTGCTCACCAGCACCGCTGCCATTTCTCAGGTCTTTACCGGCATCCGAAGAGGAGCGCTGAAGGCCCGAGGTCTTCACTGCTAACCGAGACTTATCCATTGGCTTGCAATCTGACTTTACTGTACCTAGAGAGGGAGAAATGGGGAAAAGGAAAAGTGATCGGTAAAGAGAAAAATTACTGATGAGTAGCTGTGTCTGTCGGTGAGTGATACTAACCGAGCCATATTAGGACATGATATCTTATCTGACCACCTACAAGGTCTTACTGTCTGCTGATAAAGACAAATCCCTGTCTGAGCAGACAGACAGTGTGTAGACCAGACTCTCCGCCAGCTTCACCCTCATATACACTGTTATCATGCGGTTACTTCTCTTTTCCATCCTGATGAACTAAAAGACTTTTCTATGGCTTTCCAGTAAGTACACTGAGTGCAGAGTGCTGAGATTAACATGTGCGGCATCGCTGTGGAAAACTGGTGTTCACATTCTGAGTGTGTCTGCGGGTAAAAGTGCATGAAACACCCAGTATAACCGAGTTCATCCACTCCTTTACCCTATTTGGGGAAAGAGGGCAAAGTGAGAGATGGCCTGGGTGAAAAGAGGTTGAAGGAAACGTGTGTGTTTCGTTCCCATCTGTACATTTCCCAGTTGGCAAATTAACTGGACTTGTTTGGAAGTTATTATGAGAATAAAACTATTAGACACATGTCCACTGTATGCACCACCCATACAAGTGCAAGCCCACTCTACCCACACTCTTAATTTGTGTCTAATGGGAGTTGTTATGGGAGGTTTATATACAAGGCATTAACAGAGTCAAAGAACTGCTGTTGAATGGGACCCACCGGGGTGCTGCCTTGAGACATCTGGAGTCACTTAAGGGTATTGAAAAGGCCTGCAAAATACACACGCATAGGGCCAGACATATATATATACCACACATACTCTCTGTGATTGGATCTTATAGGAATGTGACACTGACAACACATTATGCGTGGAGTTCTTTTGTAAATGTAAAAATTGGGTTGACATGTCAAGTCATAAAGCTCGTCCATCGTATAAACCGCACGTATCATTGCACGCTCCAAGAACATGAACCCACACCGACTGAGAATCCAGGCGTGAATATTCATTTTGACATTAATAAAGCCTGATTTACTGTCTATTGAGACAGGAGAGTTCACAGCTTGACTGAGTGGTATCACAAAATGTCTCGACGCAAGAGACCTGCATGAAGAGAACCTTTCTGACACTGCCGTGTCTGGATATTGGAGAAAAATAGCTCATTTATATTCTCCTTCCCTATGTCGTCTTCTATCTAAGGCCAATCTGGTAGAGAAGAGAGAATTATGGAATTATGTATCCACACATTTATCCATGCACACGCACACACACCCTAACCTAATACTCCTGTCTATCCTTCCCGACGGTTTCCAAAGAGTCACCTCATTCCAAGACCCCATATTGCACATTGTCTGCCATAAACATGCATGTGCTTGTATATTTGGTTGTTAAGATACAGTATTAGTGTTTAATTGTGTGTATGAAGAGGTATTTAAATATTTGTTGCAGAAAGGTGCCAAAATGTATCTGCAGTTATGTATCTGCAGTTATGTGTCTGCAGGAGTGCATGTGTCATACATGATACATCAGTGCTGACAGGATGATGAATACTTGCACTGTGTCACACTTACAAACTACATTCTGTTTCCAGCAGGTATGCAATGTGTTTACACAAAGTAAAACATAAAGAAAATAATGCTAAATCAGTTTGATGTTTATGTCTTCTGTTGTTCCATAATAAAAACTGAGGCTGTTCTGAAAACTGTAAAACTGTAAAAAGTTAAGTAAAACTGAAATTTGAATAAATGCATAACAATATCAATAAAGGGTTTAAAAATTGAAAGTAGTTTGAGGTAAAGTGGTAAAGTGCTATGAAGGAACGCATTTTTTCCAAATCAATTAGAGTCTGAAACTCTGTGGCAGATTGAATAGCCTCGATATCAGATTCATAATGTTCATATCCTTAACAATAACATCCTGGCACAGAGATCACAGGCTGGTTCAACACACTTGTTTGGCTTATCTGTCATTTCAACAGCTGGCAATGCAAACACAGGACAGTCCCACAGAAAGAGAACTGTTTACACAGACACTGTGTATCGAGCATCGCACACAACAGCACAACCAATATCCTTTTGTTTTGGTTGTCGATGTGTGTGTGTGTGTGTGTGTGTGTGAGTGTGTGTGAGTGCGTACGTAAAAGATCCATTGATGGTGTGCTTAAAAAGCAGCTGTACAATCGTTACTATTGTGCTCTTTGTGTGTGAGTGAGAGTGTGTGTTTGCGTGCTAAGTGTGATGGTCACACTCTGTAAGGCTGGCACAATCTCAGACGTGTCTGCACTCACAAATGCACACTATTGCAAACACACACTCTGTCCCTGGTCCAGTTGTTTTGGGTACAAGGCCTTTATTTAAGGGCTATAAATTCTCTCTGTCCGGCACAAAAATAAAGCTTGCATAGGAAAGGCTGGACCAATAGGAAGAAGAAAAAAAACACTGTTGCTCAGTGTGTGCATGTGTGTGTGTGTGTGTGTGTGGTTGGCTGGCAGGAAGGGAGTGGGCAGTGATGGGCGTTTGATACATGGCACCACTTTCTAAAGGCCCAGAGGGTGGGCTGCAGCTGTGGATGAATGTGTGGGACAAAGACAGAGAGTGTGTCTGTGACTATCCGTGGATGTGAGACTGCCCGAGAGAAGTGAATATTAAAAGACAGCTAATGTGTCAGTCTGTTCAGGTTATGAAACCAATTCAAGTGTAGGTATATACATATTACATCTCACTGTGTGTGTCCTCTCACCTGCCACTTTCAGCCCACTCTGAGAGGTGTGTGTTATCGGTGAAGTGACTCCAACAGGTGGGTTTCTTCCTTTCTTCAGCATGTTTCCTTGACCCAGGGTCTGAGGTTTCTTCAGTTCGCCCTTCCCTCCTTCCAGCCCCACCCCATGTGTCCGCGTCTTTTTCCATTTATTGGCTGCTTCAGACTTGAGACTTCCTGTGTCGTAGACGCCGCTGCCCTGGCTCTTCTGGATGGGTTTGGTATCGTTACTGTCCCATGAGAGGCCACTCTCCACCAGAGATCTCTTCTCTGCATCCGTACGCATCTAGAATAAGAGAGACAGACACAAGCTTAGAGACACCGTGTCAACGTCAATGTTTAAGCATTAAGTGAGTGAGATGTGACTTACAGGAAATGTGTATATGGTATGCCACTTGCTTTCTAGGCATGGTTTTACTTGCCTACCTAAATCTAAGGAGGCCCATCAAAGTATGTTTTGACTGCATAAAAATCAAAGAAATTTAAAAAACTGAAACAGAAAGCATCATGGCAGCAACATTCTGCTAAAAAGTAATGAGAGAGAAACAAATCTTTTCTGATCTTAAATAAAAATGTGTATTTGGCTTTTATTGGGAAGTTAGTAACATGGGAAGATTCCTACACATTAGAATCAGAGCTTTAAGGCATTATTAGTGACATTTTGTTCAAAATGGAATAATGGAAGTTTAAATGGATCTTTATAACCAGCACTGAGGTGTTGGTGGAAGAACAAACAACAACCTGAAAGCTTTATTGATAGACGTACCTGAGAGAAACTAGCCTTTATCTAAATGTGTAGAAGTGCAATGGATGAAATCCTAACAGGCTTATGTGTCAAAGGATATATCTCTGTCACAACTGAACAAACATTGCCCTGATTAAGGCGATGTGATGGAGTGAAAAGCTTTGAAAAAAGCTAGTAAGTGGCCCTTGTGTCAGGGGCAAGGGGCCGAACCCCAACCGCCGCAGTAAGGACTCAACATTGATGCATGGGGGCACCGGCTCTACCAGGTGAGCTAACGGGACATTTAGACATTTTAACAAACTCAGGGAAATGATCAAATGAAGAGCTGCAGACACCTCCTGTAGTTCTGGTAGGTAATAAAACTCAGGTGCTATATATATATATAATATAATATATATATATATTTATATATATATGTGTTACGATGCAGGTAAGCAATGTGCCTTGATAAGATTATAAAAAAATAATAACTTTAAGAACTTCACTCCAATTATGTAATCCTTCAATCTCCACCCCAATCCTACACCATACTGTATGTTTTGTTACTAAAGACATGTGCTGTCTCATGAATGATTCATTTCTTGACATCCCATAACATTATCCATGCTACAGAGTTAGCTTGGGACACTGGGAAGAATGCACCAATGAAACAACTCAGTGGATCATTTAAATGCAAAAACATTATTACTTTACGTTACACTTTTATCCAAAGGGACTTACAATAAGTGCAACAACAAGAATCAAGAAAGTAACTTTTCTTCAAGAAAGCCAAACTATCATAAGTAATACCATAAGTAATACCATAAGTAATACCATAATAAGTACCATTCAAGTGCCACTGAAGTGCTAATCTGTTTTTATTTAAGGTATAGTCGAAACAGATTTACTTTTATGTATAAAATGTTAACTTATGTTTATCATTGGCTGCAGTTTGAAAAGAGGCATTTTATGAGGTGTGTGCACTCAGAGCCTAAGACTCGGCCTCATCTTGGTGCCTTCTGGGAAGAAAAACAAGTCCAACCCAATCACTCTCTGATGTCTCATCTCTCCAGTCTATCGTATGCTCTATTTGAGCGCTTCAAAAGAGAAGAAACTGCCCAACACACACATGTACTATGTATGCGTGTACACACACAGCCCAGACACAAAGACACACACACTTAGCACACACACACAGACACACACACACACTGAACTACATTAGAGAAAATAGACAACAGGCTCAACAAAATCCAATAATGAAGAATGAATGTCAAATGTTAAATTAAAGGAAATATGAGGTCATTACTTTGATGTGTTCTTCTTTGTGTGTATGTGGTGAATAAATATGAATATTGAGGTGTACTGACACAAAAACACCAACAAAAGACTTGAGAGAGCACCAAACTAAAGCAGGCGCTGTTCGGTCTACATGTCATGCAACATTTATTAGATTTAGTTTCTTCCATAAATACACATAATGCACAATCCCTGTGTAAGTGTGTGTGAGAGTGTCTATTGGAGCCTCCATGAGGACAGATATGGCTAGTTTTAACGGAGACAGATTATTCTCTTGGCCGTAGGAGACTGACAGTTATACAATGCATCATGGTGTGTGTGAAGGTGTGTGTGTGTGTGTGTGTGTGTGTGTGTGTGTGTGTGTGTGTGTGTGTGTGTGCGTGCCAGTTCAGGACATTGCACCCAACGGTTCTCAAGAGGACTCATATGCTGAATTCCTTTTTTATTAAAACCAATAGACCCCATGGGCAGATTCACATCACATGAAGGGGAGGTATGAGTGAGTGTGTGTGTGTGTGTGTGAGAGTGACTGTCCTGTTTGACCAGATAAAACATTGTCATTTCCTCACACATTCCCTGATTATTGAAACAGGTGGGGATGAGATACACATCAGTCCGTATAGTCGTGACAAAACAAGATAACAAAACAAACATATAGACGGATAGGCAGGCCTGCGCGCGAGCGCTCACACACACACACACACACACACACAAAAATGTATTGGGAAACAAGGTGTATTACCTCGACTATTGGTTCACCTCCATGTGGATATGAGGGAATCTGGGTATTTGTACCACCTACACACAACTACACACGCACACACCCCCAAGCACACACACACACTGGCTTTGATTATCTCCCTCTCTTCTTTGTGCCCCCATCTCTCCTCCACCCTCATATCCTTGTTGAGTGTATTATGCAATATGTGGGAGAGATGATGAACGCATGTAAAATCTGAGCTGCCTTTGAGGGAATTAAAATCAAGACCGAATGGGAGTCGGTGGAGTAACACAGAGGAGAAAATGGAGACGAAGAAATGGCTTCAGGACCCAAAGACAAAAAAAAACGGAGAAAGAAAAAAGCGGTGGTTGATAATGGTGAGAGAGGAGCCATGTGTATTAGGGTGCATGATGAAGTGATGGTATGTTGCCATGGTAATGATGCCATAGGGGGGTAATGGTTACTATGACTCCTGCAACTAAGCGTGGAGGGAGGGGCACCGGTTCTTGCTGCTCGCTGGCCCGGATGCAGGACTGCAGATGGCTGTGTGTGTGTGTGTGTGTGTGTGTGTGTGTGTGTGCAGATGGCTGTTCTAGACCTGTCCTTCAATATACAGGAGAAGACAAAGACCTGCACTCTCAGCATCACTGCACTTTGGTTGCTATGGTTACACTGATTCCCTCGCTCTCTTTAACGCCTTCCGTCTCTCGTTGTCTCTTTCTCGGAGAGCACACTACATCCGTCAAATAAACCACATTGCGGAGGTGTGACCTACATCAGACACTCGAGAAAAACAAACAGACACACACACAGACACACACAGAGACACACACGTACACACTCACACACTGTCTGGAACCTATACAGCTTAAGATGGACCTTAAAGAACCTCAAGCAGAGCTGCAGATTGAGGTCATGAGTTCCAAATCCCCACAGCACATTTTTAAGACCACAGCTTCAGTGCATTTAAATGTGTTGGAAGCATAAAGATAACCACTCCGTTGTTTCAGTCAGGCCAACTGTACGACTAAACCGGCCCAAACACAACAGGCTCTGGATCGGCTTTATCTGGGAGGTAAAGTCCTGACTAGAATGAGTTTTTAACTCAATCAGAACTTGAACTGGTATAGTAAAAATATACCACACTAGATCATTTTCAAACGTTTTGGACTATAAAAAAATCCAAATTAACCTGATGACTATTAAACGTTGAGCTCTTAATGCTGCTTCAAAACCCCAATAAAGGACCAAATGGGAATTTAGCTGAACAATGTAGCTAGCCAGCATGCAGTGTGCGCGTTGTGGTGAAAACTGATTGCTGCAGATGTGATAAATAAAGTGGGTGTGCATAGAATATTTAATAAGGCTTTGTTTCTGATGCCCATGTTCTGCTGCCTGTCGTTTGTATTCACGTGTCTTCTTTACACAAACAGTGTATGACACATCATTCAGCACCCCATCAATAGCTCACTGGATTAACAACCTGATCAATACTACTGTAACCTCCACACACTGCTAATGCATGTGTGTTGTGTGAATGCTTGTGTGAACGTTACTTACCACTATGGCTGAGTTTCTGCGGGAGCCGATGGGTGTGCTGGGAAGGGAGTTGAGAGTGGGACTCGTGTTGAACTCTTCAGAGCTGAGGTTGTCTGAGCCGTCACTCAAACCGCTGCTGATGGAGCTGCTCTCATCCCAACTACAAGACACAATGACAAAGAAGGTGTGTCAACAAATATTCATTCCTCAAAGCAGGCTACTTCTGCAATTATCCTGGAAATACAGTGGAGTAGCTCAACTAATTAAAACAAATTAATATTGGTTAAAAAATGTTGTATCGCCATATTGATTCAGCTGTAATGAGTTGTGATCAGGAGAACCTGAACATTTGTTAGCAAGAAAAATAAGAAGGCAGGTGAAAGTCATGAATATGTATTTCAATTACTTGGCTAAAAGTAAAGGGGAAGAAATAAAGATGATTTAAAGTAATAGATATATGGTTAACATGGCTAAGTACAAGTAATTTATATAGATTGAAAACAGTTCGTTAAACTTAAAGAATATGCAGTCCAATAGTTGGCTTACAGCAATCAATAAATGGTTCCCATAGAACGCAACTGAAAACCTGATACAGTTCTATGGGTACGTCTTAAAAATAGTTTCGGGAACACCTGAATAAATATACCACATCTCGTAGTTAGCAGAAAGATGTAATGTCCCCCCTATCATCCTGCTATCATCTGTAATAAAAATGTAATTTCATAGCCTACATCAATGTGTTTGACTGTAATTAGGTGAACTCCAGACAGATGGTCAGAGCTGCAGTCCTAATTTCGGGGTGAATAAATCTGGCCAGGTGGTTGAGGTTGCCAGGTGGTAAACCTGAGTTAAGCCCCATTGCCATCAAGCATCCACCATAATGAAACTAGACATTGAATCCGTTCACACTCGGAGGGCGGAGAGAAGCTAATTATGTTTCCCTGCAAATATGAAGAAGTATCACACACAACTTTACGCTCTCTTACCCAAGAATATCTGACAAAAACAAAACAATCATTGACAACTAACTAATATCTCCTCTTGCTTATACAATGCATGATCTATGAGAGCTGCAGCAGCTCAGTTACATCAGCGGAGGCCTCACTTGGCTCCATGTCTTCCCGTTTGTCTTTTGATTAAATATTCATCGACCTCATTTAAAACTCTGCCTGCTCTATATACTTAACTTTCACACTGCATGCAATGCGAACAGTTGGCACACTGACATTTGGAGCGCTCTCGACATTATCTTAACCCACACACACACACTAACACAAAAATAGCACTGAAGAATATATACACTGATTTATCTGCCTCCGACTGCATGCAGTCTGTGCCAGGACTGGGAGGTCTGTCCACTTGGCACACATCCGTCTTGACAATTCTCTTTTTTAGCCAAAGAGAAATTGTTCTGAAAATCCTGTGATAGAAAGATTGGAAATATTTCTACTGTTTACCTCAAAACATTGAAAGCAATTGTATCGATATACATCATACTGAAAGCTAAATCACACTCTATGTACCCACTGTTCCTCTATCCTCACCTCAATCTTGTTATTTCTGATATCTGACAGCCAGACATCATACTGTACGTGCTCTGTGCTAACGGGATTGGACAATGCTCATGGTCTCTTGTGTGGTCGCCCCAGGAACTCGCTGCTAGAAACTAGCCCCAACCAGAAGATCACGTTACTCCAGTTTTTTGTCTGTTGAAGGTTATTGATACACGTGTGGCTTTCAATCATTTTTTTTTTTTACATTCCTGTTACTCTGGCTTTTCAGATTTTTTCTGTTTTTCTGGCGATTTGATGTTCTTCCCTGGCCTTTCCATCGCCATTTCGATCACAGTTGATTTCTGTGTTGATTTTTTTAGTCTTACTGTTATTTAAATCATATTATGACCTTGCTTGACTTCAAATACAAATAAAGCTATTATCCTTCTTTGTCTGGGCTTTTCAACAAATGCGGCTGCACTTGTAACATTTAGTCGGATGGGTTTTCCAGCTGTGAAAATGTGATTTGTGCCCTATATTTTATAACATGTATATCTAGTGGCTGATTATATTATTGTATATGTGTCTATTGTCAGTGGAGAAGATGGTATTTTTGCCCCTTGATAAATATATTTCTCCATTTCTCCATCTTCATTTCTCCATGAGGGCTGAATGGCACAATTCCAGAGATTCATTAGGGGATTAACTGTGAGGTGTGTTTGTGTATGTCGGTGCACATCCACATGTGATTGAATTCATTCAGTAGGTCATGCTTAGGATGTAAGGGAGTTGGGTTTTTTATCTTATTAGGGTCAATAGGTTAGACGGATATTGTACTATACTGTCAAAGAAGTTCAGAGGGTGGGGCTTGCGTAATGAGGTCATGTACACTGTGGCACATTGGAGGACAGCGGCTGGCCTTCCGGCTGGGTGCCTGAATGGGTCACACTGTACCCTGGGGGTATCGAGGGTGGGGAACAAGGGAAGAGGGGCGAAGGGGAAGACCTCCCTGTCTAGCCTCTGGATATCTAGACACACAAAAAGAGCAGACAAGATTTTACGTCTGAAGTGGCTGTCAAGCTGGCTGGTCTATATGAGTAGGATTGAGAGCAAATGTAAGATTGGGTCAGACATATCCAGACAGCTGATCTACACTTTCTGGAACTACGACGGTATACTTCCGCTGGATGCTTGTGTATTTTCATTTACTATGTTATTAATACTACATTTATTGTACTACATTATAAAAACATAAAACAAAAACATTTCTGGCATTTCCAATTTTTATTATTCACGTAATTATTATTCAAATAAACATTTACACTGTTTTGATTCACCATAAGGTCATAACTTTTCCTTTTTTTTTCTATTTGCAATACAACTTTTGATTTCACAACTTGTTTACAACAAAATATACCATTTTAAGACTCAATTACAGACTTTACAATTTAGTAAGAAGGATGTTGGTCTTCCATATGAGCTGATGTTGGATGCTGGTTTCATACCAGATTTCTATTTACAAAAATACACAAAGGAACTATCAAACGTCGAACCCATTCAGAGTGGATCTATTTGAGCACCATACTTGTGCATATGTTGTCATTTCTCATTGGATAAACTTACTTCAGGGAGATAAACCTCTATAACACAGCTGTGGTTTCATATCAGCACCTCTCTGAAGCAACACCTTTATCTTCTTATCCTGTTATTCACTTCAAAGCTTCCGAGTGTCTACCAGAGCTTTTGTGAATGATAACGCTCTCTTTGATGAATAATTCAGACATGATAGGAAACAGAACAAATACAGTGGCTGCTGGATTTGGTGTCGCTCCACCGACAGAAGCAAAAGACAAGAAGAAGCCACAGAGGAGAAGGACAAGGTCGGGGGTCAAACATCATGGAGAGCACAAAGCTTAACACGTGAAGAAAATATAAAACAGATGACTTATTGTTGAGAGTCACTCATACTGGATATTAAATCATTAAATCAAGGTTAAGAAAGAAATATTAGATTGAAAAGCTGAAATCTCGTAGACAAGGGGGACATTAAAGGCTGCTGAGATGATGACAAATGTAAATGAGGGCTGAGATGAGATGGCTGCCGGAGGAACATAAGGTCTTGGACCGTTCATCTATCTATGTGGATGTGTTTGAAATGTCAGTATGTCTTGGCAAAGATTTAATCTGCCTTCGGCTTTGATTTGTAGGAATTATGTTTAATCCCACTTCAATGACCCACGCTTCTCAATTCTGAGAGTAGGGAATATTAAATCAAGTTTCTAAACTTAATTTTTTTTGGGGGGGAAACCCTGTCTGTCCAAGTCAGTCCAAAGGTTTTATGGCAAAAAATAACGTACTTATGTCCAAGCCCAAACCCGATATCCTCTTTCAGTGTCTGCCAATATGCGACTGCACCAGATCTACCATCATGTCGTCCAGCTCTTCTTCTTCTTCTTCTTCTTCTCCTTTATCAACACCACTGGGTGAGATAAAAGATGAAACACGAGTATATTCAAGAGAAGAGGGTGAAATAACCGAAATGTCAAGCATGAAAAAGAGAGAGCTGTAGTGGACAGAGAAGTGCTGTGAATAGAAAGCCTTCAACATCTTAGGACACAATGAACTTTCTCAAGAGGATCATCTCTCCACTCTCCCTCAAAACTTTCGCCAATTTACGCGCTCTACTTCAATCAGCTCAATCCTTCCTTTAACAGCAGCTTTTTAAATATCCTGTTATAATCTCTCCTCACTCTACCTTATCTTATTCATTCTTTAGCAGCAGCTCCAGAGACTTAGGAATAATGTTAGCAGCCAATTCATCTACATCCCTCTTTTCATAGATAAGCGTATCTCACTGCAAGCACCACTTTAGTAAAGCCGCTTCCCTGTCACAGTTATAGTCATTTTAAATCATCCAAACCTACATTATAATTTCTTCTAAAAAAACACCAGCCAGCTACTGTATTTTAACACATACATCATGTTATCAAAGTACAGAGTGCAAATAAACCACATCTGTATGCCCTGTGGATGTTAGATATAAATAGTCTATTGCGACTTTAAACCTAATCTCAAGCTAAAGAAACACAGCTGAAGGGAAAGGATGAGGACACTGAAAAATGAAACCCTATAACTCTAATTTTATGAACAAAATTAATATCAATGTTGATTCAATTTAGGCTGCAATAAATGTCAATTACTAGTGTTAGTGGTGTTTGATGAAACTCATTGTTCACCTCCACCTGACCGATGATGTCTGCTTGTGCACCGTGCGATATGCAGCCTCCCACTGAGCTGAAAACATGCCACATGGACACACTGGATTCTGTCATCCCCAGCCAGCGGCACACAAGCGGTTTTATGAAAACCACCAAGAAAAGCCACAATCCAGACAGACCCGAGCAAATTTAACGTACGTCATCTCAAAGAAAGTGAGAAGGTTTAACGCAAGCTGCATAATTTTTCAAATGGTTTGAATAGTTCATTTTAATTTCACAGATTGATAAAGGTCGTGGTGGTCAATATAAACAACAACCTCCTCTCACGGAGACACGGTTTCTTTGTTCCCGTTGACTGCAGAGAGAACCGGCACACCCACACTAACTCTGTGCCTCACTATCAAGAGAATAGTTGAATAGACACTGTTGAGCTTGATAGTCCCCTTTTATTAACAGACTTCTGTGTTCCTCTTCGATTCAGACTATGGAGCTAATTGCTCTGATCCCAATGTGAATGGTCTTTTTTTGCTGCTCCTTATGAGAGCTCTGCGCTCCCTTCTCCCTCCGTCTCCTCTTCTCTCCTGACCTCTTTGAGATTGAAGAATGGGAGAAAGAAAGTGAGAGAAATACACCAGATCCAGAAGGAAGAAAAAGCCTCAGCAGAAACAAAGCAGCTTTGCCTGCAGTGTGTGGGAGCAGTGCCTGCTGGGAGTTGGAGTCTTGCCAGTCTCAGGGAGCAGACTTAATAGTATTGGTTGATAAGCTGTTCCATCTAAAAAAACATTAGTTAAAACTGCATGGAGGCCATTTGGAGAAATGCAATGCTGACGCTCTCACGTGTTGAAGCGAATATCATTTAATAATTCCTTGCATGATCAGAAGATGGGTGGTGAATGTGGAAGAAGACCGACTTATTGTCCAACACAAAAATATCATAATGAATTTGAATAATTAATAAAAAAACAATTAAGTTATTACCTGAGCAATAATCAATGCACATTAGAGATAATCTTAGTGCACTTATGAAAAGCCTGACAGTGAACAACAGATCAATAACAAGGAGGATCAAAACGTCATTATCAATATTGTTATCTTATTATAGCTCACTTTGCAACAATGTCAGAATATTCCAGATGACCAGCGAGGCGGCATGATGTTGAGTCATGTTGTTTGTTCGACCTCAAGGATACGCATGCGTTCTGACGGGTAATATTGAGTGTAGCATAACTTTGTATTGTTATGAAAACCTTTTGCGGTGTTATGAGACTAATGCGGAAGGTGTTAGCTAGTGGACAGAAACAGGCGGAAAAAAAGGCTGAAGATAATGTGAATGATATAGCATAACTGTAATGGGGAGATGATTAAAGGGGTTCAACTCTTTCTAACCTCATGGGGTTAAACACATTTTTGTACAGGGTGATATTTGGAAAATGTCTCTCTCCCTTGTGCATGGAAAGTGATTCTGCAGTCCTACAATAAACAGGAATTTTCCATTCCTATTAAAATCCACACTGTCACATGGCAGAACCCAAAATGACTAAATCAGACGGGTTCCTGGTTAAAGAGATGCCTTTTCAGGCAAATGGAAAGTAAGGCACTGCTAGACTGGCACTGGGCAGTCGGCTCGGAAACCGGAGGGGGCACGCATGAAAGGGCTGCTGAAGTCATTAGATTCTTTAAAGGCTAAAGATGTGGGACTGTGACTGGTACTAGAGATGACAATTATGTGAGATGCATTGTCTGTGCTTTTGTCTGTACAATTTAGTCTTTTTAGAGAGATCTCAGATCCGCTTGAAGAGGCACACAACAGAAGACAAGTAGCCTCTTAGGGGAGGGACACTGAGAGGACACATCTGCCTATACACAAGGAAACAACTACCAACTGATATCCACTCCTCAACCATCGCACCGCAGTAATACCCTAATTCACCTCACAGCAGGTGTAAGGATGCATGAGTAATGTTATTTAGTTTGACAGACAGATTCTCAAGAAATAAAAGGTGAATGAAGAGATGAACCATACAATGGAAATGATCAAATCAACATCAGCATTAGGATTCTGTCCTCTCCAGGTTTCATCCTGGATTAATGAAACAGGATGTGACAAATACTCACAATGACACTGGTGTAAACACACATGACTGCAACACCCATAATCATGTGATGCTCCTTCTCACCAACAGTCATAGCTGCGCTGACCATCTGGGACACTCAGACTTAAGAAAATGCAGAATAATTTATTTTAAATTTCAGAAATTCCACAATCAATCTATAATCCAATCTATGTACCTGTATCGGATATATGTGTGGAGGAGCATTTATCTGATAAGATCGAAAAAGAGGATGAATGTGGTTTATGTGCACAGATGGCCAACAATACGGGTCCCTGGACCACTTCAGCAGCTTATACCAACACACAGGTCTGTGAGTCACCTTGGTGGCATAGAAGCACATAGCAGATCGTCCAACACAAGTATTACTTTCCAATCAAATGCAGAGTAGTATTAGGAGTGATTGGGATGTTATTTCCCTATTCTTCCTGGCTGGATGAGCATCTAAAACGTTCTTAAAAAATGGATTGTTTAAAATGCATAGATTTTCCATCACTGCTGCACCATATAGGGCCATGAAAAACGTCCCTCTGCAGGCCAAACGCTTTTTATATCTTGAGAGTCTCAAACAAGGTAAAGTTATCTCCAGACGGTAAAAACTGTGTCTATGATGATCGTCTTATACATTGCCTATCTGGGATTGTACGTCAGATGCAGGCAGATTGATTACAAGTGTCATGTCAGCTGCTTGCTTCCATAAAGTATCAGCCATCTGTTGCGCTGGAATCGCGATATGTTTTTATAAGAGAAACACGGCATACGTGCTGCGCTGGCCCTCAGTCCGCTCATAAATAACCACTTTTTAATGATGACGTGGGGCACTTGGAGAGTAATAAGCAACAAATCTGTCGTTAATAATGGATTATAATTAGCCACCCAATACAGGTTATTTGCTGAGTTCTATTACATAACACTTATAGTAAATCATTGCCAAGACCCAATTCGAAAATAGATTGTGCAAATAGCCAGCCGTTGGGCACACACTAAATGGAGAACTTCATTTCCTCTTCTCTGTTGTTTATGATTTCCTCTCTGTCCCATTTCCATGATGTGGAATGGAACAATGTGTGATGGCTGCTCGGACAGTCTTTTGTACACACTCACATGCACACACGCCACACACAGCAGTTTTGGGGCATTATCGGGGATTACAGAAAAGGCTGGAATTAATGAGCTCATAATTACTGATAATTCCATCTGCCAACAGGATCAGAGCAGACCAGGGGGCTCAGTTAGCGGCCTTGTAAGTGTGTGTGTGTGTGTGTGTGTGTGTGAGTGTGTGGGTGTGTGTGTGAGTCCAAGGAGAGAAATAGGAGGTCACATCCCTAAATGGCCATCACAGAGGAGAAACACTGTTGTGCCTTTGACAGCTATGGCCTGGGGATTTAGGACACAAAAAAACACACACACACACACGCACACGCACACACACTCATAAACACACCCAGTGCACTAAATCTCTATTGTCCCCTGGAGGGAAGTTTGAATTAGCTGTCAGAAGAGTGTGATGTGAGGAGCTGGTGGGAACGCTAGCCTTGCTCAAGTCACTGCTGCGCCGAGGTCACACGAAGCCAGGCTGCGTATTACTGACTTTAAGGTTAGCGTCTGTGTGCAGAAGAATACTGAGGAACATTATTCTTCCAAGGTTTCCTTGGAAAGACGGGGACACATCATGCTAATGCTTGGGGCTCTCTGGATGGAAAGTTAAAGGCTCTCAGATGCATCAGGAATCCTGCTCAGTGAAAAGTGTTTCTGAGTGTGTATGTGTATGTGTGTGTGTGTGTGTGTGTGTGTGTGTGTGTGTGTGTGTGTGTGTGTGTGTGGGGGTGGAGAGAGATGGGTGAAAACTGTACAATTTAAGAAGAGCAAATTTCTCCCGGACAGCAAATTCATCTCAGAATCTCATCTCTCCTCCTGATCTCTCCAGGGTGGACAGACAATTTTTGCCCAGAGTTCAACACGTCACCGCTGAGAGCGGACTTGGCTCTGAACTACTTCATCCCTGTGAAATGAAACAGGACAGACGAAGCAGCGGAAGGCTCCAAGCTTCATATAAGGAACTTTACGTGGTGAAATACTCCTGGAACCAAAGATTGAGTGACTGTTAATCACGCTGACACCATCTGGGTCTTCTCGATCTTCTAATATTGTCAGCCCCAAAAAGGCAAACAGTCGGAGCCGGGAGAGGTGTGCAGAAGATTCTTCTTTGTGTTGTCTTCTTCTTACTCAGCTCAAATAGGGTCAATGTTTAAAGGTTACTGCCCCCAGGTTAAACAACTGATGCAGGGCTTTGCATGGAGCCACAATACAAACAATGCCTTCTGAACTTATGTTGCATACATGAAAGCATCTCAAAATAAAATGAATAATAAAAACTTTTTCGTGACATCTCACTCTCCAAGTGTATGCCCTCAGTGTATGTGAGGGGAAATGCATGCATATTTAAGCCCCTGAGTTCTTATGCATGAGCATGTTTGATTTCAGAAGACATGACATGTATCTCAGTGTGTAAGGTGGTGACCAGCAGAGCTCACACATGACCCAATAACCCTTGAGCCCCAAAGTACCCTGAGCTGCTTCCAAGGTCCCTTTCTACTCTATAAGAGAGCAGGAAGCAAAAGAGGGACAGCACTCCTGGGACAAGGTGGAACAGCCTGTTAAATAACCTCCATAAGTAGTTCAGTGTGGGGCGCTTCCCAGCTCCAACTCAAGGGCTAAGAACTGAGGAGGAGCTAACAGGGGAAACCCCGGCAGGCAGAGGCCCAGGGCAGGGGTTGGATCCCAAGGTCGAATTTCCTCTGGTCTCCCTGCAGACACGTCAACCACAACAACACAGAGTGAAATATTTCACAGCTAACCTGTTGGGTTTTTGGAAGGGCAATGATAGGATGGTAATAATTTCTAGTAATGAGGAAACTGTCAATGCCGAATGCATTACTATCTCCCTCCAACACACACTCATTATACACACTTGTGCATGCACATATAGCAGATTGGGGAACTATGATGTCAGCACAATGTGAGCTCTGCTCAGTGGCTCAACATAGTTACCAACAACTGGTACAGCTCCGTAAATAAAACCCTTTTAGGAGGGCATCTTCTCCTGAGACAAATACTTGTTTTTCCCTCATGTGCCTTCAACATTCTGGTCAGTGCTGTATCTTCTAATGGCAACAGCTACTGAACTAATGCCAGCACTTGATTATGCGCTAATCTCCCAGATTAGTACAGACAACTGCAGTGAAATGTTAAATGTGCTGACTGGAGTGGATGGAGTGCTGTGGATTGTCAGCTGATGGTACTTAAGAGTCCGTTTTGGGGTAAATAAAGAGTGCATAACTTGAGATCGACAGAAAGGAAAAGACAAAGAGAAAAATAGAGAAGCAAAAGAGAGAAAACGTGTGAATCAAATGGGAATACTTTAGTTTAAATCAAATCAAAGAGGCTACAGATCCGAGTAGACCACCACTAAGCACCTGCCAAAGGTTGTCCAAACACCACCTGAACAAAAACTAATGAAAGACCCATTGACTGGAGCAGAGATACTCTTTCACTTCTTCTGGCCCGAGATAAAGCAAAACACTTTGAAAACACATACATTACTCCCATGCTGTGTGTGTGTGTGTGTGTGTGTGTGGGGGGCGGGGGGGCCTTGGGGCAAACCCTGCAGGAGCATGCACCCGTCACCTGCCGTCACTCATACCCAATGCACTCTGGTCATGCCATTTAAAGTTATTACAGTGAGTTTGGAGGACATTCTTTAGCCTCAGGCTGCTGCTCAAAACACACACTTCACATTCCAGCAAGTGTATTCTGGGGACCCACTCCCTAATCCTCCAACATATGCAGACGCACATATGCATACCATCGCACATATGCATACCATCGCACGAGTGCACAGACACAAAAATAAAATGACGGATCCAGAGGTTAAAACCGAACACTACTACAGCCTCAAGGGTGTCGCCAATCGTCTCGCTTTCAATGTAATTTAGAGAAAACTCTCAAAGTTTCAATGCAGGACATTGTCTGAGTTTTTTTACTCACTCGACATTCCCTAGAAAACTTCACTATCAGGTGAAAACAACATCCAGAGGTTATTATTCTCCAAGGCCGCTTGAGGTTACGCCTCTCTCTCGTACCCAGCAATAAGGTGCACTGTTGTCTGGCTGGAGGTCCTTCTCCGGCTTTGATGTAACAGAGGAACTCACTAAACCACGGGGGTGCCACCTCATGAAAATATGAGCTCTGTTTGTGAGCACAAACTCCTGTGTGTACAATAAAAAGAGTGTCTTACAAGCATCTGTTGTTTCGCTCTCAGGTGTCTTGAATGACCTTGTAGGCAGGGCAAGAAAGATGTGTTCACTTGATTGCGAAACATGAAGAGTTTCTGGCAATATGAAATTAATTCAGCGATATGTTTTTCACCATTCTGGCCTCCCGTCTACATTGACCTGACAATCTGGAGACCGAAACTTAAGCCACTTATGCAAAAATAAAACAAATGCTGGCAGTGTGGCGGAAGTAAAGGAAAGCTTTTGTGAAAAACAGGCTTTTTGTGTCCCTGCGTGTGTGTGGATGTGTTTGTGTGCTGAAGATTAATAAAAACCTGTTCATGAATCACGAGGATATGACAACAATGTCAGCAGGCTACTGACCCTTCTAACTTATCCGGTGTGTGAGACAGGAATGTGTGTTTCCACAACAACCTAATCTTTAAACTTAACTCAAGCCAGACAACATTGGTGTGTTTGTGTGTGTAAATAAACAAAAACTTGATTTACTAAAATGTAAAAGGTAGAAGATATGTGGGCAGTCAGCCGACAGGTGCCCACTGGCAAACCCAATTAATATTTCTCAATAGCGTGATGAATGTTTCTTTTCACGAGTCTCCATCACAGATAGATATAATTATGATGTATTAATTAGAAACATTATGGATTTCAGCTTTAATTACCATGCTGGGTCTCCAGTGAAGCAGCTGTTGGCAGGACTTGGCTGCACTGACCAACACCTCCCATGGAAAACTAAATGACATCATACAACACAGGCCTGGTCTGCATCACTGTTACCGGTGCACCGTTGGTATTTAATCAACATTAACCGGGAAGATTTGGGTGTGACTCGCGCTAATGAGGGATGTCACCATATTGCAGCTATTTGGATGTTGGTTGTGCTGTTAATAAGGAGTGGATGAAGATAGGGATGGGCCTTGCTGAATAAGCTATTTGTATATTGTTGAGATGACAACTTACAGAGACAGACAAGTTGTTGTTGGATTGCTTTCAACAAGACTAATATAGTGGATACAATCGTTCTGTTGTGTGGAACTGGTTAGCTAATGATGGATGTTTAATGTGTCTTTATGCACACACATATGTTTACTTAGACTACATGTGTAGAGTCTCAAACACTTACTAATACCACCCTGGGCCTCCATTATATAGTTTTGTTGACAGACGCTCCATTTAAGCACAAACTGAAAAACAGAGATGCTTTTATTGATTATCTCTCTGTCTGTGTGTGTGTGTGTGTGTGTGTGTGTGTGTGTGTGTGTGTGTGTGTGTGTGTGTGTGTGTATTTCAGTGGTTAGTTGGTGAAAGTGTTTGTGTCTGTTGGATGTGCATCTTATGCCCTGATATCAGACCACTCTGCCCTAATGGGTTTACATAAAGAGTCGATGGATGCTATAGGGGTCCGTCGACCAAGAAGAGCAAAGCTGACCCCCACCACCCCTGAAAACCCTCCACCACACACACCACACACACACACACACACACAGACAGAAAGATAATCAATAAAAGCATCGCTGTCCCTGCTGTCTTGATGTTTTCTAGCACAAGTCAACTCCATGATTATTTTACAGAGAATCCTCAATAATTCTTTGATAATTATCAATATCTTTTTATGTCACACATACAAGTCTTTTATGTAGGCGTACATCTCCTCTGTCACCATGAACAGCTATAGTCATACATCTGACCTATATAAGCCCACATATTGAGACATACAGCTATGTGATAATTATCACATGGCGTGGGTATATTGTGCGCGGGGGCTTGCTGCTGTTCACCCAATCACAGCATAAAGCAAATACCAGGAGAAGGCGTCTTTCAGAATGTAGGTCAGCCGTTCAGAATGCGGTTCGGTCCTGCAGCGGATCAATGCGAACACACCCACCAGCCCACTCCCATGCATACCTGCCTCTGCCCTCCGAGCACCACACACACACACACACACACGCACACACACCCACACACACACACACACACACACACACACACACGTTGTCATCGCCGGCGCTAAAGCTCAGAAACACATTATGCGCAGAAACATCCAGCATTCAAAACCATTGACGCTTTAATATTCTTATTAACTCAGATGATTTGCATGCATTGGTTTCATTTGATGTGGATTCCTCTTCGGCTTAGACAGGAACCGCTTCCTGCTTTATGGGCGCTGCATAAATAGCAGCCGGCATAAAAAAAGACAGTGCTGATTCAACATATGGCTTTGCGCATTGAGGTCGGTGCCTATATGCTGAGTAGACTCCATCTACACGCAGACCACACGCCTATTCTTTACCCGGCGTCTAGACTAAGACACACTATCATACAACCGCTTAATATCAGCGCATGCCTGTCACAATAATGAACGTGCCACCATGCAGCTGTTGGAGTTTTATCAATGAGACATGCTGCTGCTTTTTACGCACTAGTTCCGCCGGAGCTTCTACAACCCACGAAGCGCCCTCAGACGCCTCGCGCTTGTATCGCGTTGAGATCATGAAACGCATTGTCGCCAGTGTGTCACTGAGCTTTCCATCCGGCGTTCTCGGTCTCTGGTCTCATCTATTACCTTGACAGAAAGTGCATTGTCCTCCCCGCGCGCTGCGGAGTCGGGAGCTGCAGCATTTTCCCGTTCAGCACGCGCCCGCTCATTCTACAACCAGCCAGCTTTCACGCCGCTTTGTTCCCGTTTGGCATATCGCGGCCCTGAAGCAGGAGAGTGTGCGAATCCACCGGTGCTTTCCAGCGCTGATAACCGGGGCACCGCCTGTACGAGTCAGCAGCGTTAACTGACGGACCCACTCCAGCAGTGCCTCCACTCTGACAAACACACACACACTCTCTCTCTCTCCAACACACACACGCTCAAGGAGGGAGGGAGGCGATGAGCAAGGGAGGGAGGCATGGATAGAAAGGCAACACCCAGAATTCCTCCTTCTCTTCTCCTCCGGCCCCCGTTTCGCTGATCGCGACCAGCTGTGCCTTTCCCCCCAAAAAGCGAGCCTTGAACGCGCATCCAGTCGCAGTCATCATTCTCTAAAAGAGAGCCACATGTCGAAGACACGTTCACACTCTTGAATCTCTAATCCACACACGGGACAGCGCACTGACAGCACTCTCTCAACCCTCTGATACCAAGTCAACGCTTTCATTCATTCAGTTACATTATAAATGTACCAAAGTGCTTCTATAAGTAAAGGCCCCGCATTAGTTTTTTAAGTTACAAAAGTAGATGTATAGTCATTATTCTGGATTTCCCATTTCTGAATGAATGGATTGTTATCACTAATACATTGATGTATAATATGGTGCCACTTTCCTATCAGGCACAGTGTTTATAAATGGTACCTATGTCTTTACTAATCGTTAATAATTCCTTATTTCTTATATCCGCAATAAGCCATAAGAAAACAGTTCAGGCTGCCAGGTTGTGAAAATTCTTTTGGCTGAGATATATCTTCCAAATGTATTTTCCTTTCAAGATCGTTAATCCATAACTTCTGGGAAATAGCTGAAGAGTATTATTACAACTAGAGACCTGATGACCTATTGTGAAATGAGTAAATCATTAGTCATGCTATTTAATGCTGTATTTATATGTGGATAGAATTTCAATTTCTTATGGTTGGATACGTCGATCTGTGTTTGTAATTAAAATCTTAACTGCAATGTAACAAGGGATTTCATATCTGAGATACATGTGGTCGAGTAAAAAGTACAAAAAGTGAATGGGAAGTTTGAAGGAGTGTATATAAATTATAAAGTTGCGTAAAAAGGATATACTCGAGTGAAGTTTTTTACTCTCACTACAGTACGACACGGTAAATACACTTTCTTAAAAACTTTCAATTGAAACTTAAAATAATATTGTCTTTATTGTGCGTAGACCATAACAACGTATATCTCTGAAATAAATAAAAACTTAGATTTACACATGAATATCTTCCAACAGTCGCCCACTGTCTCAGAGTATACTGGCTAAAGGCCAAAACAATGCTGGTATAATTGAACTATAATGGAGGTAGGGTAAATGACTAGTGATTCTATTGTAACAGAGTGTGTATTGGCTATTGGAGACTAGCAGGGAAATAGAGTGGGTCTCATGTATCCGCTCCCCCTTGAGTTCTGCCCCCTCACAACCAGTGGTGTTTAAACACTTTAACCATTGAGTGGACCCCAGTGAATACATCTGTCTGTCTGCTGGATCTGTTCAATAAGTGAATGAAGGGGGAGCGAGACAGCGACCAACAGGGGGGAGGATGGGGCTAATTAACACTTTCTTTGTTTCACTTTGTCTTTTCAGTGAGGAAAATGGTGTGAGTGGTCAAGGAAGAAACAGCTAGAAAGATTGGAAAACATTGACTCAGAATTAGAAAGAAAAAAAGACACAATTAACGCGCCCCTTTTAAGTGCAGAGGGAACAAAGACGGGATTATTCCGGCTACCGCTTCCCGTACCCTGCAGGGCCAGTTGGGCAGTGGGCACAGTGTGTGTGTGTGAGTATGTGTGTACGTTTGGCGGTTTGTTTGGCACTACGACATGCTGAACTGCAGGTGTGCGGAGCCATTGCCATCATTGTTGCCCAGCGTTAATAATAAAGAGAAAGGAAAACAGTTTATATGCCCATGCAAGCGCACAGAAACTCCCAAATTCAAACACACACACACACACACACACACCTATACACACACACACACACACACAATCCTCCTTAAGTCAATGTGAGCCTTTGATTTTATTTATGTCAACTCTCATCCTAGTTTCTGGATAGTGGAGCTGGACAGCGTTCAGTTTTTACTTGGACCGCTGACTCATGCCCAGACATGCTCGCTGTCTACCGCTGTTGATTTGCTTCTCCTCATAAAAGAGTGTTTCTTTTTCACTTCCACCCCCCTTTTCACTGAGTGTCTAAGACCATGGTTTTTGTTTTCAATGTCTGTGAGTGAGCAGTAGGCCAGTATAATTAGGTGGTGATGTAACTGTGTAATGACAGTATACAGGCAGGGTCACCCATATGACCCTGGTAACCTGTCACTCCTCTGCTGATGAAAGAGACAAGCGACCTGGGAAAGCTCATCCCCCTTATCAGACCAGGAACACACACAGGCACAGAGGCACATTCAACTCTTGTGAAGCCGCAAACTGAATATAAACAAACATCAACACACATGTATCAGACTGAAATACTCATCCTCATAATCACAAAAAGACATTTCTATTACTTCTAATTCAACTTTGAATTTCTTCTATCAAACTGTCATCGTCAGATGTCCTGAGATGCCTCAACGCCAAGAAACCTTCACACTATAACACTTGTTTTCCTCACTCTCTACCTGTCTCCACACGCGCACATACACACACACACACACACACACACTAAACACATACATTCTTTTGTCTGATTTCCTGGCAAATAGCCAGAGTCAAATTCTAGTTTGTAAACCAGCCTGCATGTTCAGTCTAGTTGTTCACTAACATAACAACAGACACAGGTTTAAGAAACCCAAATGCTGAAAGCATGACCTCACAGTCACACGCTCGGGGTGGAACATCAAAGTGTGCATCCCCCTTCTGAAAAGGGGTTATTGTGGTTAATTGAGGGACCATCCATGGCATATCTCCAAAAGCATCTAATTAGGCTCTTGTTTGTTCTAAAGGTCTGCTGAGGACGATATGAAGGACTCAGAAAACTTGATTTCAAAGAGGGTTTGCCTATCAAGAGACAGATAGGTGGAAGAGGAACGAGAACAAAAACAGAAAAACGTCACCAACAGGTTTCTGCAACCAGTTCAACACATGTCTCCTGGGAAAATAATACGGATATGTTCACTGTTTATGAGCACTGGTGCATACACGGAAGGATGAGATTAAGAGATGGCGTAATGAGGAGAACAGGAAAGGACAATGATGGTGGGAGGATAGAAAGAAAAGTGTGTGACTAATTTCGAAAACAACTCCAGAGAATAACACAGTGGGAGTCAATGGGAGGAAGGCAAAGTTAATTCTAATGCGCATTACAAACCCCCATCACACCCCATTGTTAACCCTCTAAAAGGCTCAGCTCTAGTGTGCATGTTCTATGTGTGTGTGTGTGTGTGTGTGTGTGTGTGTGTGTGTGTGTGTGTGTGTGTGTGTGTGTGTGTGTGTGCGTGCGTGTGCATGTGTGAGTGTAGCAAAGATTTGAGGCGGCTTCCATCCCAAAGCTTGTCCTTAACTGTGCAGTTTCATCTACCCCCTATAGAGGAACCAAGCATGTACTTTAAAGGCGGTATAGATGTATGGAAGGGCATGAATGAGTGAGAGCAAGATGGGGGAGAGTGTGTGTGCATGTGTGTGTGTGGGGGGGGGGGGGGGGATGTGTGTGTGTGAGTAGGCGGGGGTCTTTTACTGTGGGAACCAATCTTCAGGAATGACCCTTTTTATTTCAAGAAACTCCTTCAACAACATACTCTTAATGACAAAACATATTTTACAGAAAAATAGTAAAGGGGAACAAAAGACAATCACTATATTATTATTGTTATTATTATCTTGTTTTTATATATAATATATACATGATCTCTTTCCAGAAACAGTGTCACTGTTATACTTAAAGTTAATGTTGGTTCATTCTTCATCTTAGAAACCACAAAAAGACATGTTAGACATACTAATATGTTCACAAAGGCAATGCTAACATGCTTATGTTTAGAAGGTTTAATATGTTTTTCATGGTGTTTATTTTAGTTAAGCATAGTAGCATTTTGTATTTCACAAGGTACGCCTATAGATTGGAATGCCATTATTTTGCAGGTATTTGGTCATAAACTGCTAGCTTAGATACAAATATGAACTCTAGGCCCACAAACTATTTGTATTGCTTTTGTATTGTTGTGGTATCTTTCTAGTATCTGTATACAAGCTAGAAAATAGCTTCATTGATTTAAAATGGTAAAAGTAGTGGATTGTATTATTTACACATTTCTTGTATTCATCGGTAACTAATTCAATCTGAAGTCATGAAAGCAGAAGTGTGTTGACTGAATGAAGTCATTTCTATGATTGTAGTTTTAGCATCATGTTCACCATCAGGGGTTATCTTGAGGTCATATCCTCCTTTTCATGTCTTCTATAGGTCAGGTGTGATTATATATCATAACAATAAAATAAAGTTAATTCAGTAAAGGTCTCCAGGAAGAGGGGGGTCCATCTCTTTCCTTAAAGGAAACATGGTGAAATTTGTCATCAGGCAAAAGACGTGACATTTTAACCTCTGTAAACTAAGAAGACACTCTCACACACACTCACACACACAGACACTCCGTTTATTTCCTTTGCACGCTCGTATTGTTGACATGGTAACACATCCCTCTGAGCTACGTGGGGGTCCTCCCCCCCCCCCCCCACACACACACCATGGCCACCAGAACCCCCCCCCCCCCTACCCATGCCTCCTCGGCCTTGTCCTTGCAGACTGCTGACCAAGTCCCTGAGTTCACTTATTCTTTCCAACCCTCCCATAAGAGGAAGCGAGGGATTAGTGGGGATTACGCCGTAGCGTCTCCATAGAGATTTACCAGGCCTTGGGTGGGGTCGGGGGACACTGTAGCTGTGGCATAGGTGTTGTCGTTTGATTGGGCAAAGTTGAATGATATGGCCTTTAACTTAGAAAAAGTAGAGTCATATTATAAATATTTGATATATGCTGTCGAAGTCCAAGGAAAAGACAGCAAGGAAGCTGAGAAAAGATTTCTTTGACTTCGCCAAACTTTTCTTTCATTCCGAGGCAGAATGTGGGGAAACCGGTCCGAGGGATGCGAGTCTAGTTTCCAAGCTCCGATCCAGCACATGTGTTTGTTGCTCAACACCAGTATGTTTCACAATAATGAAATGGGCCAGTCCAACTAAACATATCCATGGAGAGTGACAAGAGGCCGTCCTATAAAAAACTTGGACATTGACACAAGTGTATGTGTGTAATTGTGCGTGTGGGGACAGACAGAGGGGAGAAAAAGAGAGTGAAGAAAGGAAGTAAATATTTTCTCTACCGCAGTGAAAGTCTTCCCAGATGAACCAACAATTACGAGAAAGACTCATTCACTTTTTGTGCCCTGTTTGTTGAACTAAAAGTAAACTATCTTATGTAACAATAGTGAATTAAGAAGGTAAGTTAATGAAACAGTGCGGCTCAAACAAACCCAGCAGACACAATAAAAGAAGAAAAAAAACATACGGATTTAGTTCTCACTGAAATAGGAGGTGTCAGGGGGTTTCTAGCAGTGCAAATCCCCCCACAGCCCCATATGTTACTCCGTATTAAATCGTTTAATGTGTTAATGCACTTGTGTGTGTGTGTGTATGCCTGTATGTGTGTATATAAAGGGCATGTGTGGATTATAGTCACAATTGTTTGTCAGCAGCGTCCTGCTGTTACGGCTGAAGCCGATTACATCATCCTATAAAAAAAGATCCCAGCACATAAAAAATGTATTCAAATACAGCCTCAGAGATACAAACTAAGTTTTCCTACAGTGTCATATATATACTTATACTATGTGTTTCGACATAAAAATTATACGCCTCCCAAACTGCATGCGGACTACAATACATATTGTCAAAATAACCTCCATATGACTAATGCCTTTGAATATGCAGTGTGTGCGAGCGTGTGTGTGAGCGTGTGTGTGTTTGCATCTGTGTGTGTGCGCGTGTGTGTTTGTGTGTGCTCTCCTTATAGAGCTTGGCCCACACGTGCTGTAACAAAGTGAGAGCACACTCCTCTCAGTCAAGTTCGCTCCATAATGACAGGAAAAGTAATCGATTACACGCGGCACTGAGCAGAGAAAGCCGCCGGAGCGTCGCTCAGAGGCAGAGAGGCCCAGAGAGGAGCAGGTCGTGGATGGCAGGAACAACACACACCCCATCACCCTCCTGAACGCCCCCCCCCTCCTCCCCAATCTGCCTGAATTTTTGTGAAAATATTTAATGAACATATATATTTTGAAGCACCATACGAGTATTTGTGTGGCTTTTAATACACGTGATGTTGTTAATAACACTGTTGACCATTTCACACGAATGCTGGGAAATTTACGATATGGAATTGTTTATTTTTTAACGTTTGTGCTATGCTAATTTATGCGTGGTATAAAATAAAACAGGCCGACTCTTGAAACTTGCTTTGAGTTGTACAAACCTCAACAGAAAACATTAAGTCCTTATTATTATGCTTTTCGTTCATTATTGTTACAAAGTAATAGTCTGTCCAGATTATTTTGTAACAACATTATCATAATGCTAACCACAATGAATGCAGACTTGACATTTATTGTAATGCATTACGCAGCTTTCAAGTATATTTGCCAACAGACTTTAATGAAATATGGAAATAGTATAAAACCAACGACTGCTTGGAAAAATAGTTTAAACATTTTTTAAACGCTCCAGCACAATTTTCTGAATAGCTAGCAGTACAGCAGCAGCTGCAGTGGGATAAATAAATCTAAATGACTAAAGATGTCGCTTTCACCAAAGTTGAATGTCCCTAAACCCAGAAATCAGTGTTAAAAGTAATTCTAGAGTCATATTCAGCGTTAACCTTTTCAAGAGGTGTTGACACACAGGTGTTGACACACATCATATCTACATACACACATTAATTGAATCTCCTGTGCTACAGATACTTCATACCGGCCCATTCTCATGTCAGCCCATGTTGTGACTGCATTGGGAGGGGTTCTGTTACTGGTCCACCGAATGAGTCACCGTGTAAAGATATCTGGTTCTTAGCAAGAGGGAAGCCCTGGGTGGGTCCACTGAGGATCACAGCATAATGTGTGTGTGAGCGTGTGTGTGTATGTGTGTATGTGTGTGTGAGCGAGAAGGAGAGAAAGTGAGAGTGAGTGAGTGAATAAGTATGTGAGAGAGCGGAACCATCACCTGTAACATAAATCAGACCCAGATGTGGGGAAAGAAATTAATCAATTACATGTGTGTATGTGTGTGTGTGTGCAAAGTTCTAGTTTGTTGGCCAGTAGGTGGGGATAGAGTACAGCAAGACTGAGCTTGTCCTGAGAGAAACAACAATGCTCTCTACATCTAAACACACACACACACGTACACACACAGACACACACACACACACACACACACACAGTGGTGTGTGAGTGGAGTTGTTTGTCGCTACCCTCTCCCACTGGAGATATGGTTACCAGGCAATGACAAGGTCCAGGAGTTACACCTCATTAGAAGTGTTTAACCATCGATACGGTCAGATAGCCATCAGTCAAGGGCCGGATTATGACTTCCAGTGTTTGAATAACACAAAACATTTAGAGGCAGGCATGAGACATGAGACTACTCATGATATCAAAGTTTATTCCAGGTATCTTTTGTGTTCAAAATAGATTACTTCTCCATCAGACGTTCCTCTTTTGGTTTCACTTCCCTGCAATGTGCTGGTTTGACACTGAGGGCAGCAGCTCACTTCTGCTTTTCAAGAAAGCAGACAGCACAAACCAAAACACTTAAACCAGCCGACTCTGAAAAGCTTAAGGGAGCTTAGTGTGTGTGTGTGAGTGTGAGTGTGAGTGTGTGTGTCTGTGTGTGCTTGTCCTGCTCCGAACAAATGTTTTCATTATTCAGTCGTTTAGTACAATGAACCAGCTTGTCTCGGAGCGTAACCATGGAGACTGCGCGTTTAGTAAAGGAAGCTTTTTCATCCCAAAGTAAAAGCAAAAGCGCCCACCTGGGCAAAAAACAAGCAATCAATACCAACTATACCAACTGAAACACACTGAAACCTACGCGTATATGGGTAGAGCAATGATAAGTTGGATAATGGAACATAAGAAGAATTCATTTTCTTTCGTGGCAATACTCTCTTGAAATGTTCACCCGAACTCTGAAAGGACAAGTAGGGAACATTACTCGACAGGATTCTGGATCGACAAATCAGCTAATATACAGATCCACACCACAAGCAAAATAATGTTCCTGCATCTCCTCAGAAGCAGAATCCTTTACACATCGTGCAGCTAAAGCCACATAATCATCCCACTGAAGTCAAATTTCTCTGTTTGGTTTCCACAAACTGCTGAGAAAAACATCCGGGTCTTTAGTTTGCTAGAAGTTTAGTTTTCTTCTCCTGATTTTAGCCGGTATCAGAGCTTGTTTGCTGAAATCAGAGGCCATAAATAGTGCATTTCAGTCTTACCACAATTGTTGGTTCAATACTGCCAGCATCGCCTTTGATATTAAACATAAATTCATGAAAATACTGAAACACCAAATTACAGGCAAAGGGGAATGACCTGCTCATCGTCCCCCTTCTCGCTGTTTCCCGGTAAGAATGACGTGTGCGAGTGTGGGGGGATAATGGGAGGGCTCTGGTTCCAAATGTAAGTGGAACTCTTTAGACAAAAAGGGGCCCAAGCTAGAAAAGCACAGGAAACGGATAAAGGACTTAAGGGGTCCTGACTCAGTGTGTGTGTGTGTGTGTGTGTGTGTGTGTGTGTGTGTGTTTATAGGATCTGTGTGTTAGGTAGGTCATGGTACAGTCACGTCAAACATACCTTTCTATGGGATTGTGAGTCATGCCTATACAGTGACTCACAGTGAGACCCATGATGAGTCAAATCTCACTCACCCACATGTGTGTATGTCCGAATGCCGATATTTTGAGACGGTTTCCTTTCCCAGAACAAAGAGATGACTTTGAGATAACCCAAACAAAGAACACGTGTGTTTGTGATACATCATTTATGGGGGAATCCTATGCATTATAAATGCTGGGATGAAATATGGTAATTTAGTGTGACCTCTGTATGACAGGGGAAGTGTCTCTATGTATAATGGATGAGCATGTGTAATAAATAATGAGATAAGGGAGAGTAATCCAGCAGGCTGCTACTTCAAGTCTACTGGGTGGAGAACATCAAGTAGAGAGGGAACAGCGACACAAGCCTGCCCTCTAGTGTAAAGACCGATTAGTTACTTTGAAGCCAGAACTAGGAACCAGACTGGAGGAACCAGGAACCAGGAACAAGACTGGAGGAACCAGGAACAAGACTGGAGGAACCAGGAACCAGACTACATACTCAAAATGATCATATAGATTATTCAATGAAGGCCAATGTGACTAGTTGATTACGATAGTAGCTGTGGTCTTGAAAATGTATGATGATAAAAGATTATAGTTTGATATGTGTCAGATTTTAGTTGCAGCAATAGAATAAAAACAACCGTAAGAAAAGTTGAACATGACAAGTAAAGGATCATTCAAAGGGCTTTTGTTTGGGGTAACATTAGATTGTACTGATTATTCCTCCCTTGCCTAAAGGCTCGTCTTGTGCATCTTTTTATAGAAAGACATTGTGATCTCACATTTACTTTAATATCTTAACTAATTCACAATTTTATAATGAAAGTTCTGTATACAATATTGTAAACAACTGTTCGCAATGTAAAGATATGGAGGAGTGATGTCTAGAATGAAGTCCCTTACCTTCTGTGTGTGTGTTGTTATCCCGGCTTCTCTATGCTTTGTTACATAGCCTTTGTCATATTGAGAGCTGTGTGGAGGAATTACATTTGGTCTGAATGTTTTTGTTTACAACCTTTTTACAGAATTAGATTTTGTTTTTTAAAACAGCATTTCAATTTTTTTACAGACTTTGTCTGTATGCAAGCCAGTGCTGTGTGTCCGTATTTTGATCTCTCTTTCTCAATCTTATGCTTTGCATCCTCACGCAAAGCACAATATAAACTTGTATAACCACTAATTTGAGACCTTGAACAAAGTTGCAACTGATTTCCTGAGGACTCGGGGAGCATTTTTGTGGTTACCAGAGAGATGGCAAGCGGTGGCAGAGGAGTTTTTTTGTTTGGTTTTGGTTCTGCAACGTGACCCAGACAAACTGTCAGAACACTAGTTCGCAATGAGATAATGTGTTTGTCTTTGCTGTGTTCAGAGTTGGTCAGTAAAACATGATGCTGTGTGTGCAACCAACTTACAATTATTGTGTCACAACTCCTCATGCAAGTTCTCCAAAACTAACAAACAAAGTCCAGGGAATGCCAACTTGGGTAATTCTTCAATACACCCTTTAAACTTAATTTTCTCTATTTGTGGATTGACTCGTAAGTGAATAAATGAACGTAATACGTCTTGATTGGTTTATCAAGTCACAAGGTACCGTGTTTTAAGGAACAATGTGTACACAAACAGCAGCTATCAACATGGTCTCTCTTCGGACCTGCCACTCTGATTCAGTTGGCAAAAGAAGAACATTCTTCGCAAAGGCACAATACAAAATCAATAACTCTCAGCCAGACATCCAAACACATCCACATTTCTCTCCAGAGAGCAGACGTGATGAGGGTAAACGGTAACAACCGCTACGCAACACAGCAAACATGCCGATGAACATGTCTGATAAACTAAGCTGAAATAGTTCACGTTGTATGCCGATGTGATCTCAACATTGAATCCTTTGATCCAAGGATGCATGTGTATGCATATATGTTGTGTATATATATATATATACATATATATTTTATTTTTTATTTTATATTTTACTTTGGATACTTTGCAGTCATTGTATTATATTTATGTGTGTGTATATATACATAGATGTTTCATTTTATATACATATATATACTTCATTTTGTATTTTATATTTTACTTGTATACATCTATATCTTTTATCCCTGTTTTTTATATTTTATATTTATATTTTATTCTCGTGTGTTTAGTTTATTGGTGTTGCTACTGTGACGACAAATTTCCCCTTGGGGATTAATAAAGTATATATCTATCTATCTAAGGGATCCATGCTAGTTCAACTCAAAACTCATGCTGACCCTGACAGCTCTGACTAATCCAAAATTGGTGAGGCAGAAAGAATGACCAGTTTTCCAAAGACACCTGCATTCTAGCTGCCAGGGGGCTCTAGTCAGCCGACGCAGTGAGGGGTCCTCCACATTGAAGCCTGCTGGCAAGGCCGGCCGGCTCGCAGTTGAATTTGACAGAAAGTCTCTGCGAGGGGGCTCGATGATTATGAACTCATTCCTGGACTGTGCCAGAGGAGTGCTCTCTGACTCGGGCAGAGCCAGCTGCCAGCGTCAAGGCAGACGCTACGATCGAGTAATGTACTACGGAGGGGCTGATCAAGGCTTTGATGCGCTGGTCAACCCCTACCTACGGGACGGTCTGCAGCTGTGGGCTTGTAGCCGTTGGCAGGATTCACCTCACAAGCAATGCTAAGGTCATTAGCGAGACACATGTATCCTGATTGCTGCAGGCGTCACGAGTCATGAGGTCATGCAATATGATTTATGCTACTCAGATTAATGAAGCAGGCCTTTTCAAATTAAGTACAAAACTCAAACTTACCCATTTCCTAGCTCATCAATATCATCATCGTCATCATCTTCATCATCCACATTTGGACTCTTCGTGCCGAGGTTGCTGTTTCTGAGGTAATCTCCCTTCAGAAGGGACGGATCGGAGCCGTCCAGCGCTTCGATGAGTTGGAGACGAGCAGTGTGGCTGATCCGGAGGGGAACGTCCAACTGGCTGTTACCTGTGGACGGGGCTTCACCAGCCTGGAGTCGGGGGCTGGCTTGACCCTGGCGCCATGACAACGGAGAGGAGCGGTTCGATAGACTTGAAATTGAGAAGGCAGCAGCTTCATCGCTGTCGTAGCACATGGTCCCCTCCACACAGCTGTGGAAGGAAACAGAGGGTACGTTTTAGGGATTGTTCGGACATATTCACAGCACTGTGCTCCCCAAAAGGAATGAAAATGTCAAGAAACTGTTGCATCCTGTTCTCTCAGAGGGACCTGAGTGTATAAGGCTGTATACTGATTTTTCACGGGTTTAGGGATTAATCGGTTTCCAGGTGTCTGTGTGTGCCTTTGCATATTTAGTAATCTGCATTGATGATTTTATATCCATGTCAGCAAACATGCCTTTATGTTCCTCTGTACACATTCATTTGAGTGAGTCTATAAATACCAGCATAACAATATCGCATAACGCATTCCCTGTGCTAAAGCAGCACCGCTCGCCATCAATGCAGAGTGCTTAGGCTGAGAATGATGAAAGTTACCAGCTCTCAAACTGCGGGACAGGACATGTATTTGCTTTGCTACATTGAAATGAATCTTGCCTGCAGGATACAGATTCATCTCCAGCAAAACCATCAATAGAAAAGATTTGGAAGCCGTGGAGAGGATGAGAGAGAGGATGCTACTCGTCTTGTCAGAATGGATCTTCACAGGCATTCGGTATATATCAGGGAAAGTATGTGTAGACAAAACAATGTGCTTGCTCACCAATCCATTTGTTTAATTCATGCAAATCTCACACTCTAAATACTCATTTCTCACAGGAAATATGACATCTTGTTTGGACAGGAAACTTCCACCGCCAGGTTTTAGGCCTCAGAGCAGAATATGCCTTCAGGGACAGCGGGAAGTGATTCAAGGTTATTTCACTACAATAAAAGTATGAATGGCAAAGGAAATGTATTCCAGCAGGGAACCATCTGCTGATTTGCTCTTCATGTAGGGAGCTCCCACTGAGGGACGGAGAGAGGTTACATGGCGGGAGGCGCACGGACAGGCAGACTGAGGGGAAGCTCTCAAGGGCAAAACCCGAAGACACGCGGTATCCAATCAGAGTCAATCAATGAAAGACAGGAAGAAGAGGGAGGGAGAGGACACCTGAAAGCTCCCATACCCTTAATCACAGCATTAGTGCATGTATGCCGTGTGTCTGAATATGAGTCGTGAGTGTGCATCGGCAGGGTCGGCTTTGAAGTCAGCTTTGAGCTAATCCTGCTTCAGTTCCGTATGAACCCACACAGAAGGAAAGCAGAGCAGGCAGAACAAGACTAATGGCTGCTGGTCTGTCAGGTGTTCTGATATTGATCTGAAAGCCGACAGGCAGTTAACCGCCACACCCAAAAGCACTGTTAGCAATGTCAACAAGAGTCTGCCCATCTCAACTGCTGTTTTCTCTCACTTGTTTGCTTTGTTTGTTGTCCCTTTGTTTCTATTGTCCAATACCATGCAGTCCTGTTTGTGCGTGTGTGTGTGTGTGTGTGTGTGTGTGTGTGGCTGACCTGTGGCTGAGCTGCACACCTCTCAGGCTGGTCATGGTTTCCTCCAGGTTTTGTCGAAGGTCCAGAACATTTTGCACGGTCCTCTTCCTCTGGGACTCCGGGTCTGCAGAGGCACATACACACGGGGATATTTTTAGACATGCAATTCAATGCTAAATCATTGGTGAATGACAAAAACGCTGTCTTCCTGTTCAAAGATTTACATTCTATACAGGATGTATAAATGCACAGTAGTTAAATGCACAGGAGTTAACAACACTATGAAATATGACCAGAAATGAGTTGATACATGATCATGGATGTTTTCATCTATGGATGATGCTCACAAATAACCATGCAGACTGACAGTTAGTCATAGTAGGTGACCAAAATCTAAGATTACACCAAATCATCTAGAAACATAAATCTACAAAAGGAAACAATAATGAAACTAGAGAACTAAAAAAATAAAAGACAAGAGAGAGTAAGTAGTGGCAGGGTAAGCACAGTTGTTTCTCCAGATGGCAGTGGAGCAAACTAATTAACTATTAAACTATTAAATATGATGGCAGTCAGACAGACACAACCACAAAGGAGACCTTTAAGACCAGACAGATCTCACACTCCAGTCTACCCACCCAGTGCACATCTGTCTGGATCCATCTATCCCTCTTTTCTAAGCACCCTCAGTCACAATGCCCCAGTGCCCGTTCATTGCACTGTGCCCCTTTGCCCCTGTTTGAGAATAAACCAAAAGCCTTTCTCATTTAAACCCACCAGGGAACATATTGGCATTGATCTCACCCCCTGCTGTTGTAATCTGCTCAGATTCATGTTGGGCTCTCCAGCCAAACTGCTGCTTCATACATGTGTGTGTGTGTGTGTGTGTGTGTGTGTGTGTGTGTGTGTGTGTGTGTGTGTGTGTGTGTGTGTAAGTGTGTAGGCTTGTGTGTGTGTGTGTGTGTGAGTGAGAGTGTATACAGATAATTCCCCCTGTGGTTTGTAAGATTGGAAGCAATATAAGAACCAAAGTGGTTCAACCACTTAGTGATACAGACACCATGTATTCATGCTGAGGAAACAAAACATATTTCACTTTACACGTTTTACTCCAACACATGTCGGTCTGAGAGCTTGATATGGGGTCCTGCTCACACTATTATTGCTACTATCATAGGCTTTTCCTATCCATGCAATAGTCAGACATAAGACTGAGAATCAGGAAGAAACTACATGTTCTCTATCACATAGACAGTAAACTAATCAGGACACCTAAACTGCATCATGTGACCTTGACCCTTGCTCTCTTTCTCCGGGTCTGTGTATTTATATGTGAAGGGGGGATGGTGATACAAGAGTTATGGTGGTAAGATATCGGACAGCCCGGTTACCCCTGAGGTTCCGGCCAATAGACCATTAGAACTGGCCAGCTGAATCCCAAATGAGCCCAGCACGATTATTTACTAGAAATTAACGACAATGTAAGAAACATTAATTGTACTTTTAAGATCAGGACTGTGTTACAAAGTCGTTCTTGTCAAACATATTTACTTCACTTTATCTACAGTTCATCTTTTTTGATAAAATCTTTGCTTTAAAGACATTTCTAGATGGAACTTAGATAGGTAACAGGGTATGGCTGTCGTGGTGCACCACTTTGGTCTGAACTGAATACATATCTCAACAACCTTTGGATGGGTTGTCAGAGAACTTTGTCCTGACATTCATGCTCCCTTGACTTGATGACCCTACGCCATTTCCTCGCAACAATAGACATTTTGGGTTCAAGTGGAATATCCATAAAAAAACATGACCAGGAATATTTTCAGAGGAGCCCATGAAGCCCATGAAGCCCATGAAGCCTAGAAGATGAATTCTACTATTGAGTAAAATGCCTCAACAATGTTTGGATGGATTTTTATGAAAATAATCCCACAGGATTAACTGTAAAAACGTTGGTGATCCCATACTTTCTGGACAATTTCAATTTGTCCAGTACTTTGTTGTATTCAAGAATCCAAGGACCATTTATTGTCATTATGCAACACATGGATGCAAAAGGAAATTCACTTGAAGCCCGTTTGTAACACAACAAACACATGTCCAACTAAACAAAAACCCAAAGGGTAATACATTTCTGTAATGCATATTTTAATTTACCATCAGGAGGAATTTAAATCCAATCCCCATGTTTTCTTTTCAGATGAATATATTATGTCGTAAAACAACAAATATAGCCAAAAAGGGGATATCCAAATACCTTGCAAAGCTAATGACATTCACATCAACCTCAGATGTACTTTGTGTATTGTGCTCATTGGAAAATGTTAGCACACTAACTTAAGATGGTGAACATAGTTAGCATTATACCTGGAGCAGCATGTTTGCGTCGTCATTGTGAATGTGCCTATAGGAGCCAGACAGGGACCCATTGCTGTTGACTCTTTGTCCTGTTGAATATTCTAAATAAATGTCTCTTTTATACAATGAGCCCACAAAACTACATATTCGATATACTGAAGCAATCTACTAACACATAAGCCTGAAAAGACCAAACCCCCTCCCTCCCTCACACACTCCATTCATAACCACCCCTCCTAGAAACAGTCCAGCTGGCTGGAGAGGAGGTAAAGGAAGAAAGACCATTCTAATGAGTGAGGAGGGCAAATCATGAGCTGCCAGAGGTGTCAATCTCGACAACAGCTGCAGACTGAACACGGTTCTCACATACACACATGTGCATTTGCGCGGTGGGGCTACTCACGTGCACACACACTCACACCAGACCAGATTTACAAAGCTAGATTGATTTCTCCTGAAGAGAATGGTCACGTAGACAATTGATTGGGCAGCCCTGGGGACAGGCAGCTCAGTGGAAAGATGAGGAAGTCATTGTGATCCAGCCTTCTGCTGCTCACACACACACACACACACACACACATTCACTAAACACACACATTCACACACAGTGCAAATGCTACAAAACAAAAAATATATGCAGAAATAGAACTTTGTTCTGCTGGCGCTGCTCACATGAAAAGCAATCAAGCACAGTATGTAAATTAAAGCTATAAAGAGCCACATATCAGCTTTAAAATGTTACATTTGTGTAACTTGTTCATACAAAGGTTTAATGGGAACAAAGAACTCCTCAAACATGCAAAGACAAACATCTGGCACACACACATACGCAGACTTCAACTGTGCGATTTTAATTACCCTAAACGTGAGCTTTGTTTAACATCGGTGTCAAATTGATTTGATACGGTCTGCATGATGGCGCATGTGCCTGTGTGGATGTGTGCCTGTAAAACCCTTCCTGCTCTGCCTCTGCCCTGGCCCTGTGGCCATGGTGGTACCAGCTGGCATGTAGGGGGGAAGAGGTGCTGTCGTGGTGATGGGGGAATTAGGGATGCAAATATCCCTGTCAGCCCTGGCAGCTCCCCAGGGGTATAGATGAATTACACTGATCTGTTTTAAACTGAGTGTGTGTGTGTGTGTGTATGAGTGTGTGTGTATGTGTTTGTATGTGTGTGTGTGGAAGTGCCTGTGTGCATGTCCATATATGTACACGGACCAGGGCGCGACACCTTCCCATCTCAATGCACACACTCCAACTCTGACGAGGCTATCAGACTAGCTTCATGAAGTCATAATGGGCCTCTGAGACTCTTGAAATGAGAGTCAGCAGGTTTGAGGGAGAGTGTTATAATTGCATGCATGCAGTGCACGTGTGGGACAACCTCTGCATCCTAATGAACGTCTGCTCTCAGACAAAAAAAAGAAAGAAAGACCGAAAAGAAGCAAAACAAATAGAAAGTTAGGAGGTGTAAAGGATGAAAAAGGTCTCGTGTGAATCTCATGAAACGATAACAACCACCAATGCATTATTGTGGCTCTCTTTCCCACCTCCTGCAATGTCTGGCTCTCAGCGTCAAGCTTATTTGTTCACAATGAAGATGTGAATCTTAAAAAATGTACATTTAAGTGAAATAATCTCCTAAAATATTTGGGCACTGAGTATCTTTTGCAGAAGGACAGTATATGAACACAAAATACATTGCTCATCAATAATAAAAGGAACATATTATCCAGTGCAAAATAGATGACTCATCTATCTATTTTATTGTCTTTGGACAATAATAATAATAATCTGGGGCACAGAGAATGTCCTGCGCTGGCTACATGGGTAATACCTGACAATATGAAACAAATATAATGGAAGTCTTATCCCTTAAAAGTAGAGGAAGTTGAAAAAGTGTCATGATGTGGAGGCTGATGGTGACTGGGCGAGCAGACGGAGTAAATGAAAAAATAAGAGTGAAACTGCTGTCCACTCGGTTCCCTCTCTTGGGTCACTTGACTCCTCTCCATTAGAAAGACAACAACCTCCCCAAAGACCCACTAATGGCTCTGTCCTTGCAGACTGCCATTATGTGTGCAGCCACATGGCATCCTTCTTCGACGTTTCTGTGCAGTGGCAGTGAATGCGTCTTCATGCATTTGTTCGCACGTGAGTGTGTGTCTTTACCAGCGAGAGGTGCAGTTTGTCAGAATATCTAAGAATATAAGTTTGATGAATGGCTCCTGATTCTATTCTTTCCGTCCCTCCAGAGTTCATCTGTCTCTGTCTCGTCCACTACGCACGTGCACATGTGTTAGTGTCACTGCAGCACTCCCCGGGCCACCGGGCCCTGATCACGGGATGGACGCGTGATCGAGCCTCGTCGTCATCAAAGGTCTGCACATCCAGCGGTGTGTGTGCACGTCTTTAAAAGAGTAATAGGTTTCCCAAATGTTCTTACAGCATTCCCGACAAGTCACATACAAGAATCACACAAACAGGATGCAAGTAAAGCCTTTGTGGTTTTTGCTATTCTTCAACCATGTCATGCTCTTTTTGAGAATATTTATTTTGGGCATGGTGGCAAACTATGGAAACAAAGCTAGATCATGTGGTAACCCAGATATACACATGTCACAATTTGAATATGAACGCGCTAAGCTACGAGAATGGTTCAATGTTTTGTATTTAGTTTGACTTGACAATCTAGTATTCCCTGTATTGTCTCTTTCTGTCCTCCACTCAGAGCAGCATCACAGCCATCTGCTGACCCAAGACAGTCAGCAAAACAGGAAGCCTTACAACATACAGCCATTCCTGCACATCTGGTCCAAGCGGACAAACACGCTAATGCACCCAAATAGGTATCCACGCACTTGCACACACAAACACACATGCACTAAAGTTCATCCGCTTCGCCGGGATGTTGCAACAGGATATGAGACCTTTGAAGATCATATCTGATACGTGGCATGAATGGCTAATGAGCATAATACTGCATCGGTGTCGACTTACTCTGAACAGTTGTTGGTTCAAGTGCAACGATTGAACACATGATTACTGTTAATGCACTAGTGGGAGAAAGAGAAGATACTGAAAGATAGCCAACAGTGGTTTAAAATCCATTTAAAGTTGTAAACCCTGATGGAGGAGTGGATTCCTCTAAAGACACGGAGAGGATGAGCATTGTCTGGCTTAGAAACACAGACGTACGAAGAGATGAAACCATTAATGATAGATCCAGAATCCTCTGTGCAGCAATCTTCTCAGCCCAGATCCCCCCCCCCCAAAAAAACCTGTCTCTGAGCACACACAAACACACATAAACACACTCTCCATATCTCTTTAACCACAGCCCTATCTGCTTAGAAGTCACAGCGCTGTGTGCTTGGAGAGAAGCTGAGGAGGCTTTGAGTGACTTGAGAAAAGTTTACTTTCTCAGAAAAGAAGGCCGAGACCTCGCCGTGGTAAAAAGAAAAGTACATATCACCTGATTAGGCTTCAACACACAAAGAGGAAGGAGTGTGTGTTCCTTTGTGACTAGCGGCACTGCAGAAGATTAAACGTGTGTTCGGTGCCCTTAAGAGTTAAAAGATAAAGAAAGGCACAATCTAAAACTCACACAGCACACATAAACACATGTGGCAGGCAGATGTGGCTGTCAACAAAATATCACCTGGAAGGAGAAAAAAAACACATGACGGATGTGTGTGTGTGTGTGTGTTGATTGTTTGAGACGCATCATGAAAGCTAAATATCTGAAGCTTTCAGCGTATCTCTTGTGCTTCCTGTGTATGCATGAAAACTTTAAATACAGACGGAGTCGCACACACATTCAAACCGCCGCACAGCCACACACTGACTACATAGCGGCAACAAGCCAAGGCAGACCATAATGCACGGCAATGTTTGGGGTGTATTTTTGTTCAAGAGGGTTGCTTCCTGTGAAACTCCTTTTTACGATGTGCTTAAACCCAGCTGCAGCTCTGCTCTCACATGTCAGACAGACAGTCTGCACACTGTGTGCAGTGCCTACCCCGGTAACACGGTGATGTGTAAGACGGTACGACCGACGGCAGCAAGTAAGCAAGCAATGCCGCTATAGCTTACAAAATCATGTATTTTCTCAGGTAAATCAATTAGTCTTTTGGCCAATAAAATGTCAGAGGGAATAAGCTGAGGTAAATCAAATACCTGATTTCAAGGTACTTCATCACATTGATCGAAAAATCTTAATAAATGCAGAGATATTGAAAGTATATCGGGCTCGGTATCCACTCAAATTGTATGTTTACATTTTGGCCTCAACGGCTGTGAAGTGTCTGCTACTGTGATGTTTACAGATCACCTCTGGCTCAATTTTGTAGATTGTGCCCAGACGGTGCAAACGTAGCTTCCATTTCAAGCTTGACAACTTCCATATGTAGTTTTGGTATCTATTAAATAGAAGATGTTCTTAGTATCTATATAGTTCAGCAAATGAGGAGATGTTGCAGGTAACGTTTCTGTTTGCTTCTTGTTGTTGGTTTGAATTTGGCCCACACCGCTGACACACTATCATGGTCCCTAATCTAAGCTCACCACAGCGGCGTCATGAGACTCAGTGAGATGCATGCGTGTGCGTAACTAACACTGTTTCCTTACAGCAGCTCCAACATGCACATAGCTACAGTAACAAAGGGCACTTTTATGAGACCTTTCATAACAGGAAAATAAAATTGGACATACACAGATGAATATGATATATCTTTTTCTCTCTTGTGCTGTCCTAGCACCCATACCATGCAACAAATCTCTGCCCTCATGTTTGATCTGCGTTATCTAAAAAATCCAATTCCTTTTTTTATGAAGGTAGATATGAGTCTTAATAATGCAAACAAAAATAAGATGTTTTAAGAGCAAATTTCTCATTTGTGAGTAAATTAATGTTTTGCTTATGAAACGAGGATGTGTTGCTGCAAACAAAAACCTTTGCTGTCAAAACAAAAACTTTAAAAAAATGTATAACAAATTCTAGTTTCATAAGCAAAACTAACAATTAATTTACTTACAAACGAGAAATTTTCTCTCAAAATATTTGTTGGGTTTGCGTAATAAAGACACATATCAACCTTCATATTGTTTTATTTACCCTCATTACTGTAAAACACTGTATCCTTACTTAGAAATATGCTTGATAAATGAACTTCCTTAATCTCTCTCTCTCACACACACACACACATACACGCACGCACACACACACTTTACATGTTGTTCTCTGAGTAGACTGTGCATAATATACAAGGCTTATATATATATAAATATATGTAGATAGGTTTTAATGATACGCAGCAAGAGTCTGCATATGTGTTATGTAAGAGCTGATGAGAAAAAAACACACAGTGTACTAATATGATTTAGAAAGAGGATGTCAGGAAGCAGACAGCACTAATGCAATGGCTCCTGCATTAAGTCTTCAGAGACTGACCACAATGCATTGTACACACACACACACACACACACACACACACACACAAATAGAGAAAATGCACTATCATACATGTGACCATGTGCAACTCTTGCTTTCTACTCCTAGGGACAAAACCCCTCCCTACACGAGAACGAGTGTCCTCAGTCCTCCTGAAACACTTGTACCAGAAATATCCTCTTTGCCGTCTGACCGGAGACAGAACACTGCTCGCCGTCAACTCGCATCAGAGTTAAAAGAGTGGAAGGGGAAGAGAGAGAGAAAGAAAGAATCAGAGGGATGCTTTACTTCTCACTTTCCTTGGCAGTTGCATTCATTTGGCTTGTCACCATCTCCTCGATGCCCTGAATCCCTCAGTCAGCGAAGCCCGGGGTGAAACCAACCGCTCCGGCCACACCCGCATCACATGAGAGACTCAGCAGCACTGCAATCACAGTGGAGCGACTGAGGAACTAAGAATGAAAAATACCCTGCCACTGCCAAAAAGATGAATACATGGGAGTAGATAGGAGAGGATATTAGTGACTGCATGTGGCATACATTGAATGTGTGTGTGTGTGTGTGTGTTTGTGTGAGAGCTTTGGATATTTAAAGCTGCAGCTGCTTTGTTATTTCCTGCAGTGCTGTTAAGTTCTCTTGAAAAGCATTGTGTGTGTGTGTGTGTGTGTGTGTGTGTGTGTGTGTGTGTGTGTGTGTGTGTGTGTGTGTGTGCCCGTGTTTGCCTCTGTGTCCGCCTTTTTTAGGCTTAGGCGAGTTCTCTGTGGGGTTTATTGTTCCGCAGACAGCTGACTAGGATACATCATCTGCCACGAGAAGCCATCGACCACACAAACGATACAATGCCACTCTAAAATAACAAGCAGGTTGGTAGTCACGGCTTCTTTTGTGAGCATTCATGTGTCACAGAGTGTTATTTACTTCTCCTCTGCTGAGCCTTAATGGGCACATGTAAATAACACAGTCCTCCAATTCCTATCATCAGCTCAGCCAATACTCCAATCTTCTAACTTAAATCTATTTTCTCTATCTGATCTTTGATAAAGAAGAATTCCCCCCTAATAAATAATTCGTCATCCCTTTCCTTTAATCTGTAATTCATTTTATCCTTGATAGCTGGCCTTTTCCAGGGTGACAGATGATGTGTGATTAGTGGAATGGAGGCTGAATCTTCTCATTATCTTTTTGTCCTGGTGCTGGTGTCTTGAGACAGTACCTCTCTAAACCGAGCTCGCCCCATGCTGGGAAAGGCCACTGCTTTAGGGATCTTACCCTCTTGCATGCACTTCTATACGGGTGCTGATGGGACTGGAAGGTGTCATTAGTGGCACACATCTGAGGTTCAGTGTTTTACATTACCCAGGCAGAATTGCTCATAATCCACTGCATCTTTGTTTTACCTTAATGCTAATACTGTCAACAACATATTTTATAAAACATACTGCATTTGGTCCAGACACACAAGTTAAGTAATTCTCTCAATCCAATTAATGAAAAGCTCCTCATCTCTTAGTGGTAAAACATTTATGTCAGATTAAAGAAAAACTGATTATACTGAAACTAATCCTAAATCACCCTGCAACATCAACATATAGGGCTAACCTTGAACTACCCTGGAGTATGTGTTTGTGTGTGTGTGTGTGTGTGTGTGTGTGGGAGGTTGGTTATCCTTTGAGTGCATAGCTGGTGGTCTTGTGTTATATGTCCCAATGATTAGACCTCAGTGACATTCTCCGTGGTCTTTGCCTTCAACTGGAGGCTAATATCCAAAGGACAGTATCACAGTGCATGCTGGTAGCTGTCACACAACATAACATGTTCAAGAGGCCCATATTTGACTCCCTGTAGCTAACAGCTGACATGTAGCTTCCATAACAACATGCTATAATATCTTACTTTAAAATGACATGTCTCTTTCCTTTATGTAGGTAGCAGATGGGAAGAAGGTGGATATATTTATCTGGTATAGGAAGGACATGAGTGGATCACTGGGAATGATCCATTGAACATCCATAATCTATCTTCCTTTGACAGAGCACACAGAGCAGAAACCAATTAGCAGAGCGTCCCATCGGAAATGGAGAAGCAGATCGTATAAAAGATGAGCCCACAGCCGCAAGCTACAGGGCAAGTTACAATTAACCTCCTCCTAACACACACACACACACACATGCATGTCGTCCCCCCCCCCCCTACACACACACATACAACATACATACTTAAATGCAAAACTCGGTCACTTGGGATGGGAGGTAGAAATTTAGATCATTGGCTAGCACCATTATTTTACTCCAGTGTCTCTCTCTCTTTCTCTTATTATTCTCTGTTTTCTCTCATTTATCGCCCTCTGTGAATTAAGTTGCCCCCTTTTTACTTTTCTCCCATGAATATCAATTATTTGCCCACTTTCCTTTTCTTTAAACATTTTCTCGTTCCTTATTCCTGGTTGCCTGGCGTAAGTGTGGCCAGCACCATTACAACGAGGACTGGAAAAAGGTCAGACACAGATACACACCACACACACACACACACACACCGAGGGGGCAAGGTCATACAAGCTGTGAGTTGGGGCTGTGCAGCAGGAGGCGAGCTGGTGAAGAGAGACAGATGAAATGAGGAGAGAGGAGGACGACAGAGAGAGAGGTTTGATGATGGACGGAACATGTTTCCTCTCATCCAAACAGATAAAACAACCCGCTCTCAATATCTCTCTCACTTTCTTATGTTATCCTGACAAGGGAGATGGGGGGAGAATGAGCAATATAGAGAGAGAGAGAAAGAAAACACAGTGTGGGTGTGTGTATGAATGAATAATGGATGTTAGGTACAGATTCAGACCCTGGTTTGACCTATTAGTCACAAACTCAGTCATGATTCTCGCAATACACCCCCATTAAAACTTTGTATGGGTCCTGGTGCTGTCGCCCCCCAGTGTGTGGCAGTGTGTATTCATGGGCGTAAGTGTGTGCATGAGTGTGAGTTTAAGTGAATGATAGCACGCCAACTACCTGCTCCCCCCCCCCCCCCCACCACCACCACCACCATTCTCCTCCTGGCTTCCACACGTTGCCCCCGGTAACAAGAGGAAGAGGTGAGGGCGACCATCTGTCAGTGGCCCCGGAGATCAATGGAACTGGAGGGGAGGTGGGAGGGAGAGGGTGAGGGGGGTGAGGTAGTGGTGCAAGGCTAAATATGTGGCCCACTGTGACCAATGCCTGACTCAATATGCAGCCGTTTTATTTACCGACTGAAAACACACACCCCTCTAGTTCCACTCACGCGGCCTTTATTAACGAATGGCTGATTTGGGCGTGAGCCGGGAGACGCTGTGACTGCAGCATCGGCATGAAACATGCAGTTTAGACGCTTTACTACCGCACAGATAGACGCGTTCACACATGGACTGCTTTAAATTTGTCAAAGATTGGTTCCCTGACACCCAGCGTGGTAGAGCTAGAGACACAAAACCTGTGAGATAGAGGTATAATGAGAGGGGGAGAAGAGATGCATTGATATCTAGCTCACTGTGGCAGTGGGTCAGATGAGACGAGGACGAATCATTCTCGTGCCCCCTAATGAATCAACAAGAAAACAATGCCAGCCCTCTGGAATTGCGTACTTCAGCTGCTTCCTGCGAGCACACAGAGCTAATAGACATCCACATAAACCTATTTTACACATGTAAACAAAGCAAATGACTGCTACAGGAGTGAGAACATAGGGATTCCCGCCACCTACAGAGTGAGGGCTCTCACCATTGTATCGGGAAAAGCACTTAGAAAAGAAACACACTGACATTATGCTCTGCTGCAATAGAGACTGGACTTATTTAAAATTCACTGTTGATGCTGGAGCTATGGTCAGAGCTGGAGGGAATGGTTTGTGTGGAGAGAGGAGAGGAGGAGGAGCAGAAGGAGGAGGAGGCGAGGAGTTGATGTTTACCAATAGTGACTGTTGTTAACATGTTGACATTATCGTATACCCTTTCCTAATGTCATGCTTGAACATGTATGTTTTCATGCAAAATAGAGATAACACAGCAGACTTACCAAGCATCTGGCTGAAGAGCAGCTGCTCCAGGTCTCCCAGAACCGTCACCACTAACTCTGGGTCCACCTTCAGAAAGCTCTTATCATCGTCTCCCTCGATCCCCTTCCTGTCCTTCTTCTCTTCTGCTGACGGAGCTGCACATCTCTCCCTCTCCCCTAATTTCTTGCCATTAGTCCCAGTGTTCCCAGCTCCATTAGCCTTCGATGGGTTGTCTGCAGGGTCTATGTCTGAATTCTGGACTGCTTCAGAGGCCTTGCTGATGGGCTTGACCTCAGCAAAGGGTCCCCGTGGTTTACCAGGGGCAGGGATTCGACTTGGCTTGTTTCCGTAAGAAATCACCGATGGGGAGCAAAACGGTTTGGGCTTACCCTGGAAAAGAGACTGTTCTGACTTTGAGAGGGTCCTAGAAAGTGGTTGTCTGCCAGCCCCAGCCTGAACTGCCTTAAGATGGCCTGGTTTGTTGATGTCTGTGCCAGACCGGCTCGTATCGTCATTCCAGTGGGGAGATTGGTACGGGTGCAGCTTCTTCTCAGCATCACTGAGCACACACAAGTTGTTGAGTGACCGCTGCTTGCGGAGCATGGACGAATTGGGAACTGGGATAGATCCAGGGGAGGGCCGGTAGACCTTGAGCTCCGACCCAGAGGGACGTGAATTTCCCGGGGGTAAAGCTGAAGGCTTGGATGGGGGCTTCCTAAAGGCCATGGCATGGGCTGAAGTTCCCTGGCAGGAGACAGCAGCAGACCTTAAGTCCAGCTCACTGGGCCTGGCCGTCATGCTAATGTTAGCCACATTAGCCTCCAGCATCCCTCCTGCAGAGAGCCAAGCAACAGCATCAGTGACACACTCAGAGATACACACAGGCGGACTGAAAGAAATGGAGGGAAACAAGCAGAGAGAAAAAAGGTGTGAAAACGCAAAGCCTCTCTGGTTTGTCCTCCCTCTCTGCCAGTGGGTCCAGACCCCCCACCGTGCGAGACGGGGGGGTTCACCCCTCTGTTGAAAATGACGAGTGGGTTAGTAGAGTGGCAGTAGCAGTCAACATTACTCACTGCTGGTAATCCATGGATCTGCAGTTCTGTGTCCAGTGCCAAAATCCACTTCCTCACAGCGTTTCTGCGGCACCGTGTGCCACAATAGCGCAGCTCGAACAAAACACAGCACCGACCATCCTCTTTCTCTGTGTCCCTCTCTAGCTCTGTATTCCCTCCTGCTTGCCGGGCAAGAAGCAGCCGACTGACAGCAGAAAGAGTCGCAGCAGCAGCAGCAGCAACATCCCCCTCCTCTTTCTCTCCTCCCTCTACCTCACTCGCTGGGTTGCTCACTCTACCCCCGCTGGCTCATTCACCCTTCCTCCACTCTTTCTGACTCCTCTATCCTTCCCTCATTCTTTCTGTTGTGTCTCTCTCTCTCTCTCTCTCTCTCTCTCTCTCTCATGCATCACATGCAGTGTTATACTGAACACCAGTGAAGAAAAAAAAAATAGTGAAGAGAGAAATGATAGAAGGAAGATAATGAGAAAGTAAGAGAGTAAAACAAAAGAAGAAGCAAATAAATGTATATTTATATTGAACTCAGCTGCGTGTGACTCAAACAATATCACATACTGCAGCCAGAAAAAAGACCCTCAGCACACATGTACACGCATGTCCAATCATTCATAATCACATTAGCTGTTCTATTCACCCATTCATATTCAGATTTTGTGCCACAATCACGGGAGGCCCACCCATGATTAAGCTGATTCCAATTATCTGGAAAACAACCGTGGCTGCAGCATCAGCTTAGAAAAGAGGAACAGGAGACACACTTACCAGTCCCTAATACACAACCAGATTGGTCAGTAATTATCTTTCAATTAGTAGCCAACAGACCTCAAATGAGCATCACACACCCTCCCCACCTGCATCATATTATCTCTCCACTCATCTCAATTGCTCTTTTGTCATTTTCTTCCTTCCTCCAGACCAGTTACCCCCTCTTACAGTTAATATGTACAGACCATTACGTTTTGCAGGATATACAGTATATTGATAACAATCATCCATTTCAGAACAATCATCCTAATACCTCAGTGGTTAAAAAGCACCATGTACATGTGTGGGGTTTGTGAATGATTATTGCTGTCACTATATTTTGGTCTATCCTCCCCTGCATGTGTATAAGTGTGTGTGTGCGTCTGAATGCATGTGTGTGTGGGTCTGTCTCTACAAGTTTGTCACATTGATGAGACAGGCTCGGAGAAGCCAAAGCTCCCATCCAGAGACTCATATAGCTCTGACTCGGTCAACTACACCATCTCATCGCTATGGACATCCCATCTCAACCAACACAAGACACAGGAGTAACTCTTCTTCGTCCTCTTTATCATTCCCTTCTTTTACTCGGTCATCATCTCTGATTCTTTGCTGCGAGAAACTTGAGAATCTACTTCAGTAATTCCTGATCTCCAACGAGAAAGGGACATTAACAGAGAGTAATAGTATGATGGCGTCACTTCCATTACAGGTAACCATGATGACAGTGCATAAAATGAACTTGAAGCCCATCATTAGTTATTAACAATCAATACAACTCTAGAATAAGTTTTCGTGTATTAATGCATCCGGTCTACATACAGTGTGATCTGGGTGTATTATCATTAATGCACTTCTCTTTTGCAGGCAGCATTGCCTGCAGCTGCTATGCTATCAGGTCTCAACCTGTAAGTAAGAGTAGCATTCAAACAAGCAGGCTCTGAGGCTTATTCCCTTTTTTTGTTACATTTGCATGAATTGGTTGACACCTAACCAAAGTGAAAAACAAGCAGTGTCCTGTTTGCTCACATTCCACACTTAATATTAGATAGGTACTTTAAAAGCTAATTTTCAAAAGTAACTAAACTGGCGCCCATTGAGCCCAAAAATGACACCCTTCCATCCATCGAGCCCTGAATGGGTTTGTGTGATACAGGAGCTCAGTAGCAGACAAAACACAGACATACATTGGCTGTTTTATTGTGTCGAGGCTAAAGCCATTCATTAGTAGCAGCTTGCTTTAATAAGGGGCCAATGTTGAGGTGGTTATGCCACACCAAGGCCAGAGCTGTGTGGTGACAGTTATGGGGGCTCTAGGGTCTGGTAGCAAGCCAGTAGGAGGGTAAGGGGTGTAATTTAAGGCTAAAAGGTGCTGTACGTCAGTTCTTATACCTCCCTGATGAGGGATTAAGGTGAATCAAAAGAGAGTGTCCATGTACAAGGCGGGTCTGTGTGGTGCACAGATGCTCGTGGGGCAGAGACACACGGCAGTGCTCTTGAAAGCACGTAAACACACAGGTAAAGTGTGTGTTGGCAGCAAACAGCTACGTGTTTGTTCCAGTACTCGTCTCTCTGGCTCCACAGTCGAATCACTTTAATATAAGGCTGATGTAAACATATATTTTCTCGCTCACTTTCTGCTAAGTCTCTCTCTCTCTTTCTCTCTCTCTCTCGCTCATACACACCCACACAGAGCCTGCTGTCTGTGCAGTGTGTCTGACTGACCTGAGCAATCTGGCCTGACATCAGAGGAGCTGGCAAAGTATGATGAGTGCCAGTGCTCAGTATTAGACGACACATTCATCTCATAGCACACTAGGCTGTGTGTGTGTGTGAACGCGTTTGCGGGCTGACCTCAGTGACGGGCAGTGACAGATTCATTATACATACATAAAGACACTTTTAAGCAAAGGTGAGAGACATCCAGAGGTACAGGTATAAATGGATAGATTGAAAACACAGAGTGAAGTAGGAGTGAGAGAGACAGATGGACGGCTGGACGGACAGACAGGCAGGCGGGCAGAGACAGGCAGGGTGTTTCTGTACTTTGCATGAGTCAATTTGCCCTCGCATCTCTCAACAGTTATAGGAACAGATTTGCCACGATATGTCTACAGAGGGAAGTAGCCAGGAGGACACACACACACAGACAGTGTGTGGCCCATTATAGGTAAGGTCTCCAGCTTTGAAAGGAAAAGTACTGCGAGAGAGGAGCTAAGCACTGCTGCTTTGGATCTAATTATGTAATTGTAACAGAGGGACTTCAACTTTAAGAGGAATGATTCCAATTCAACTAAGCAGATGGCATGTGTTCTCACTTTCACCCACTCCCTATTGTCATGCTCTTGCTTCTTCTTATTTTGCCTTTTCGTATCGTAGTATAATTTTAAAAAATTCTAAAAAGGAAACAAGCGTGAACGGGCTGGAGAAGTGAGAAAAAAGTGTGTGACTGGGAATATAGTGAAGCGAGACAAGACCAGATAGAGCAGAAACCTTATAAGAAGCCTACTGAATGCTTCTGGTGAGGAAAAAGCAGAAATAATGTAAGGATGTGAAATCATAATACAGAAAACAAGACAATGAGGAAAGTGAGAGGAGGAGGAGGAGGACGGGGTACGAGGAAGAGTCTCTATGTGTGTGCCAGAGGAGCAGAGGAAGCCTGTAAGACAGAGAGGGGATATCCTGCCTCACCGCAATGCTACGTTTGCTTGTGTCCGCTAACACGCTAACACGGGGTCCACAGGACACAAGGATCCGATCAGACCATGACACACACATACGCACAAGAGAAAGGCTCACAGTGACACACACTCTGGTACTGCACCAACACAATAACATGCTTTTTGCATATCCTGTTTACAGACAGAATACTGAGACACTACGATACATAAAATGAGTGGCTTTGTAGTGTGAGTCAAAAATGTAAGTGTGAATGAGAGAGGGAGTTTTTCCACAATGATAACTCTGTGGCAGCCTCACTTCAGTGTTGATGATGCACAGCATGAGTCACTGGCTTAAACATTTGGACAATTCAGCCACTTAAAGGCTATCCATGGTAATGGTGTGAGCGGATCACTCCTACCAGCTCCTCCTTCTCCCACAGAGCCGATGACACACGCTCATCATGAATCACACACAGCTGGGAGCTGAAAAACATCAGCTGCCAATCTGGAGAATATCAAAGAACGACGGAGGAATTTTTCAGGTATCGCTCTTTCTGGACTGCTACCTCACTGCTTCCCAGGGGTATCCCACAATGCTGTGCGGTAGAGTCTGGTCGCCTAGTTACGGCGTGGTGTCCGCGCATACAGCAGCCATGGATATCATCAGCAACAGTGTGTAATCCTTCTTTTGTCTGCACAAATAAACTGCTGATTCTAAAGTAAGATATAAAGTAGTACATACATTTATACAATGAGGACAACATGAGTGTATGATTTAATTAACATCAGGAATGTTGATACTTAATATTGGAGTGACAGCTTTATTTTCCATGGGTTATTAATTTGACAGATGTCTTTGTGAGTCCGTTCTGCTTGATGGTCAGTGCGTGGGTGTGTGTGTGTGTGTGTCGGGGTTACACACATGACCGATAACTCGACTCCCTAGGTTGGGAGTCCCCCCAAAGCTAAAACAAGCTAGAGTGTGTGTACTCATTCACCCATTTCCCAATTCACCCTTCTCCCTCCTTTCTCTCCTCTTTCATCTCTCGCTCTATCTAATGCAGACATAGGAAGGAAGAAAATGTCCCTGGGGGGAGAGAGAAGGAGGAGGTGGCAGCTATGTCTTCGCCCATTGCCACACAAAGGGTGGATGGCTCAGTGTGTCAGACAAATAGGAGAACGAGGAGCTTCAATGTGTGTCTGTGTGAATCGTTTACTCATATTTTCTCACATGTAAATTATCCATATGAGCCTTTCTGATCACACATGGATTATGTACCTCCAGATGCATTCACTTTCCCGCAGTAATGTGACCTCTTCCCTATCAAACTCCCCACCTGACCCAAAGTAAGAAAACTGGGCCATCACTTCAGCTTGACTGCAGACAAGTCAAACTTGGGGTCAAATATCGAGCATTACATACATAGCATCACATAAATAGTGATTACTAGCGAGCCTGGTGATGAGTAAGGACATAATCTAGTCCACGCTTATGTCTGATCATCTTCCCAAAGCCACTAAAGCACTCATCACTGTCCAACGCCAACTCGGCATATGTCTCTCTGATTAGATTGACCAAAGAGGATTACACACTGTCTAAGAGTAAAGATGCAGCTGGGGTTATCAACGCGCTATCCTTAGACTGTCCAAGGGCATTAAAGAGATAGCGAGCATGACATGTACTAAATGCAAGCTGATTTCCTGCCTTCATTAATATTTGCTGACTTCTACTTTTCAAAAAGTGATTAAAAGGGGAGTTTCAAAAAAAATTACTTATCCAAGTGAGGGCTCCGCAAAGTGGTGTCTGCAAGACAAAGTTTCCCTGCAAAGTGATGATAAGAAAACAAAAGCATATACCATCTGCATTGATGCTGTTTTAATCTGAATGTCTTGACATTTTTGGAAAGTTAAGCCTTTATTCAGTGTGTCTACAGGCATCAACCTTTGGTGCTGAGAAATGAAGCAAATGTGCAAGAGCCAAAAACTGCAGTTCAGCGAAAGGCTACTTGAGGCTGACTCCAAAACCAACAATCCACATATAAACCCCCAACTTTAGAGAGAAATAAACATATTTGTTGTACAAAAAACGGTTTTGTTCTCTAGAGCCAATTCATGACAACTGAACAGGGATACATTTTTATACAACTCATCCATTTAAATTATATTAAGGCTTAAACTTTGCCTCTTCTGACAATCCCCCTCTGAAAACTTACAATAGAGTTGGATCAATTCCTATTTTTCTAAACGTGAATAGATAACTCCAAAAAAAGGAGGATTTATTGCAGGGCTGTTGTATTAGACTGCAGTCCAGTTTTATTGTATGGATAAGTGTACTTAATAAACTGGCAATGGAGTGTATGTTATATACAAATACATTAAGGGAACCGGGGCATCATTAAATTCAGTGTAACATAGTGCACAGTTGGCTAATAGCCACTGAATATAATTTTGGATCACCTTGAGAAACATCATTGAAATCTCCGGTCCAGATCTTGAGCTGGTTTAAAGGGAAAACTTGCCCTTTTATTTCAAATAACATGTCAATCCTGGAAAGTTCAATTATTTTTGGTTTTCTACCTGTAAATGTCAATGACATATGAGATGGGTGTGGGATGCTGTGCAGTGTTTATCCATATCCAGATGTAAACATGACCTCTGCTATCTGTCTTCACAATTAATGTGTAATGTGTGTGTGTGTGAGAGAGAGAGAGAGAGAGAGAGAGAGAGAGCTGATGGACTGTCCGTAGGGAACATCAGGCCATACCGTCATTGGGACATGAAAAATTATACATCACATTTATCTTTTAAACACCATCTGTGTATGGTCACACACGCACACATCAGCTCACATACACACACACGCTCAGACATGAATGCATGCTCAAATGCACCTCTCCAGAGAGCCACAAGGTCAGGAGGTCTTCCATCTAATTGAGAGACCACATGGTGCTACAGTCACATTAAATGTCCAGGTATCCATTTGGGCCTCCAATAGAAGATGTAAGAGCTGATTATGTTACAGCTGATTCAATCTAAGTGGATGTAAGCATATGGACAACAATTCAATTTAGAAAACTACTCATTTACCATAGTCTCAAAAGACAACCATAACCAAATCACAGCACGATTTGGCCATGAATTGTTTGTCCACCCAGAGCGCTCAGCATTGAAATATGAAGCCAACGTACGATCTGTCTCTTTTAACACTGTGCACACCTCCTTACACAAAAGGAATTCCATCAACCCTCTGATCTTATAAGTTCTCCTATTTTCCTCTCATACCCTCTCACTCTTTCTCTTTCCCTTCCCTCCAAACGTTTCCTTCCTCCCAGTTCCGCTCCTTTTTTCAGCTCCCTAAATTACAGTCATTACGGTGTCAGCCCACCCTCAATGTAAATGCAGCTTCGGAGGAGCCTAAGACATGTTAGTTCGTTTTCTAACGCCTTCTAGGGACCAATTACGAGACCACAACCATAGACCCGAGACAGCCAATGGCCTTGAAAGAATGGGGCTGGTCCGCCATGGGTTTCCATCCCCCCTTTCCACAACCAGCTGGTTAAAACCATTAAAAAGCTTTAAAAGGTTTTTATTTGCAAACAGCTCTGTTATCTTCTGGTGGCTAAATTTGTAGATCAATGAACTATAATAGAGAACTATAAAGTCAAAGACACAGTTTGGGACATAATTTAATGATTTAATGTCTAAATATGATTCCTTTATACTAAGAATATGTGTAACAGTTTAGCTCTACACCTTCCTTGTATTAGTTGGTTCCATCCTGTCTGCCTGTTTCACTAACTATCATATCTTTCCAGATCCTGCGTCCCATCTCGTCAGTCCAACTCCCTTCACCTGTTCTCTCACCTGACTCTGGTCACTCCCACCTCGTCATTCTCATTCCCTTCACCTGTTTCCCATTCCCTCATTAGTCCCTGTCTACTTAGGTCCCCTCACTTGGACTTGTCTTGTGTTTTCAAGCCCAAGCTCTCGTGTGTTAGATATTATGTCGATATATTGCTGAGTGTTTTCTTCCTTATTATTCTCTGAGTAAAGATTAGTGATGGTGAGATGAAGCCTCATGAGTCATCGAACCACTTCAGCCAATTGGTTGGAGAAAGGGTTCATTTCTCGAAGCTTCATGTGCTCACGAAACCACCTACTGGCCAAGTGCATAATCACAGGCAGCTGTATCTGAACCACATAATGTGATGCATTGAATTGTTGTGTCTGTTATGGCTGTTGGGAATGACTATGAATTACAAAAATGTATGGCCAAATCATTTCTGTACACAAATTATCACATATGTGCATAATAAAATATTTTTTTAATGTATTGTGTGTATGTAAATATTCCCAAAATGGTAGTATCATATGATATGGCAGGTTGTGTAATAATGTTATTATGTCACTTTAGGAAAATGGCATGGGCTTAAGCAGGCAGAGGACAGTGAACGTGTGTGTGTAACTAGGAAGAGGGGACTGAATATGCTTGTGTAACTTGGACAGTGATGTACAGGACAAGGGACATTTTATTCATTTTTATTCAGAAATAACAGTTTCTCAACCGTTCCATCTTATCACCTATCCTTCTCTCCTCACTCTCCTAACTCTCCAAACTATCTCTCTCTAAACTCTCCAAACTCTCAACCAACAACCCACATGTTGAATGGAGCCTGAGGGGTTTATATTGCTGTCAAACCTCCCGGCAAAATCTGAACCACTTCCCGAAGCAGTCACGTGGTACAGCCGGGCAGCGAGGCTTCGGACGTCATCATTTTTGGCTCCTCCCCTAAATGAAGCAAGCCTCGATACCCGCTTCGAGGAAACGCCCCCTCCATTACTCGACACACGCTTCGAAGCGTCGGCACATCTCGTAACAACACTAGTAACTAGAATGGGCACTCGGTAGAGCGCATACCTTCGCATATCACAAGATTGGGCATTGAATTATGAACATTTTGGCATTAGTTGCATGCCAATTGGATGAAAATTGACCGTGCTATGGTAAAAAGAAGATTTTGACCTTTCCATGACCTTGACCTTTGACCCGATTGGTCCCAAAATCTAATCAAATGGTCCCCGGATAATAACCAATCATCCCACCAAATTTCATGCGATTCGGTTTAAATATTTTTTTGTTATGCGAGTAACACGCATACAAATAAATAAATAAATAAATACACGGCGATCAAAACATAACCTTCCGCATTTTCAATGCGAAGGTAAAGATCATTATTTGCAGTTCTGTCTCCTGAGTCGTGCTATTGGGTTCACCCTAATTCTCCCGTGACAATATGACGTTCTAGGACATGGACAACATGTTCTTGCCAGGGCCGTAGAGTGTGTAAATGTTTTACCCAAGGTCCAATACTGACCATGGAGGATGTGGAGAGAAAGTGTTACAATGTTCTCCATTTCCCATCTGTTTTTAAAAGGAACAGTGTGTTGCATTATGGGTAGGGATGGGTATCGTTTGGGTTTTGTCCAATACCGGTGCTAAACCGGTACTTTTAAAATGATACCGGTGCCTAAACGGTGCCTGAACCGATACTTTTTTTTTTAAACGCACAATGAGGACATTAAAAACCTCTTCGGCCATATTCCCTGTAGAAGCCGTTATGATGGAGCACTGACAAACAACGGATATCAGACTGTTAACATACACAATATATGTTCTCCGTTATATGATGTGTGTATATATATATATATATATTATATATATGTACATATATATATTTATCTTATTTAAAACATACAACAAATTGTTGTTTTTTTACCAGTGAGGGAGTGACAGCGAGTGACAGTTACTCGTTCCCACAATTTGTCAGAAACAATGTTTCCATGGCGACCTTGTCAGTGACGTCACGAAGATGAAAGGCACTGACAAGAAGTGACTTCCACCAGGAAACCTGTTTATACTTCATTTTAATATTATTAAACAAATAATAATATATATATTTAAAAAGAAGTAAAGTATAGATTCTTTTTTATCTTATTTCAAACATTGAGAATGTTTTTTTTCCCAGGGAGGGAGTGACGGCCTGTCACTCCCTCCCTGGTGGGGGAAACCAAAGTGCTCGGAGGAAACCCACACTGACACCGGGAGACGTCTCTCCGTCATGCTCCGAAGATCTTGTGGCCACGGCTCGACACCCTCACTCCCGCATCATGACTGCTACCGCTAGTGGTACTGCTAGCGCACTTGTGTCAGCCGTTTCGTACCTAGCAGCCCTTCTGCAAACAGAAGGGCTGTTGTAGCCCGCTGGAAATCACTTCTAGTTATAGACTCTGGTTCGGCGCTCCGTGACGCCAGAACACAGACATACGTCAGAGACAATGGAATGGAATTCTCAGGCCAATTTAACAGTCAGCTGTTTATAAGATAGGAGAGATTGTGTCCATTAAAGTTTAGTACACACTAACTCTGGACTGCACATTTCAAAGCCAGGCATTTAATTCCCTCCTATCCAACAAACACCACAACACAAAGAATGATTCACTCAGCCACTGATGAAGTCATATCTCCGAAGCACGTCCAAATCCCTCCACTCACACTGACCACTACAAAGCATGACGAGAGCTGTGGGTACAGAGCAAACCATTACTCAAAAGGACGGGGTCATGCTGGGACTGTGGCTTTTTAGGTCAATGAAGCTGGAAAGGAAGAACTCCGAGAGAGTGCTGGAGAGAAAGTGTGTGGAAATTCTCAACAGCTCATGGATGTAACTGAAAATGATGTCGATATAATAATACTCTCTGGCAGCGAGTTGATAAGCGCCCCATTTCATCCAATTACCGCCCCACATCACCCCTGTCATCTTCCTTCATTCTAACATCCTGAGACCATCTCTCTTTTCCATATCTTCCTCTAGAGTAGGAACCACCAAAGTCAGCCGAGCTCAAGGCTGAGACACACACACACACACAATTACACCACCTGACATTACTCCAGAGGCCTGATGAGCAGATTTAGACGGATAATGTTTTCCCCCTAGTCTTCAATGAGTCTTATCAGGTTCCAAAATGAGACCGAAAGGTCGGCCACTGGCACGGCCCGCCTGACGCCATTTATGACTCTGCTTCAATAAATGCGTCTGGCTGCCAGAACGTAGGAATCCATACCCGCCAAAAGGGCTCATGGCCTCTTGGCGCCCTGACGCTAACTGGGCCGACAGAACTAGAAGTGTTATGCAGCATGAAGAGTAAGGGAAAAACCTACAAGTAGAACCTTGTCAATGTTTTAATGCTACCCTGTGTGTGTGTGTGTGGGGGGGGGTTCTTACCTAGTGTTAGGTCATCACAGCAGACTTCTATGGATCCAGATGAGCAGTCACTCAGTTCATCCAGTGAAAAATCGCTCTCCTGCGCATGCAGCCTGTGAACACATTATAAACACAGCCGTCACACGTCTGTTACTGTACATGCAAATCACTGATGTTAATATCGCTGATTACAATCAATCACATATGAGAACGTGTATGGCAGGGGAAGGAAATAGATTACCTTCCCTGTTGTCACATTGATTTCCTTAATGCAAAGTCAAGAAACAGAAAATCTCTGATAATGCACAGGGAATCATTTCGTCATTATCAAAGTAAAAAGTAGCTCAATAATTTAGGATCTTTGTGTTTTGTTTTGTACACTATATAATGATTTAAAATACTTGTGCTTTGAATGATTAATTCTTCGTGGATTGAATCATTTAACTAAATTACCACAGATTACTCAAGAAAACACATATGATACAGTCATGTTTCATCATTTTTACTTACAAAATTACAGAAATCCACTATTTTGTTGTTTTATCCCACATTTTAAAAATGAGTGCGTGATAGGGAACAGGGTATTGAGTCAGCCCAGAGGCTGTCAAGAGGACACTTTAACAATCAGCTCTGCTCCAGAAAACACCAAGTGTGTGTATAAATGTATGTGTGTGTGTGTGTGTGTGTGTCTTTGCTCACAAACACATTAGAGTATCAGTAGAGAGTGGGGTGTGGAGTGCTATGTGCTATATATGAGAGTGATCATCATATAATGACAAGAGAATGGTTTAACAACGGGTATGAGTAATTGAGGGCTTGTGATCGTCTTGATAGGTTGTTGTGTGCGTGAGTTGCGTGAGTGTGCACTACGCACCGGTAGCTGAAGGGAGCCACAGTAGCCATGTTGACTCTGGGTGTGCGTGTCTCTGTGGACACAGCCTCCTTATTTAGGCTCTGAGCCAACATATCGACAGCCACCTTGGACATTATTGGTATGGTGAATGTAATCGGTGGTGGCAGCAGGGGACAAGTAGAAGAGGATGGACTGCTGTCTTCAGGAGAGCCCATCTCCTCGTCTGATTGGCTAGTGGAGTCACTGCGACCTCTGATGGCTTGCTTGTAGCTCGTTTGAGCAAGAGAGGGACAGAGGTCACCATTATTTGACACGGGGCACTGGGCTGGGTGGTTTTCTAGAGGCTCTTTCTCTCTTTGTGTCATGAGCTCACTCATTGCCTGGGATCCAGTGCTGGAGTTGTCTCTTCTTCTGAACTGAAGCGGTGAACGCAGGTTGCTGGTCCCACATGTTTGGTTCTGGTTGCTGAAGGTGTTCCTGTTGCGATTGCTGTCGTGTGGAAAGTGTGAGGGGATGTGAGCCGGGGAGGGTTTTCCCAGATTCAGTGTATCTTTGGAGTGTTGCTGCGGTACCCTGCACTGGGTTAACGGGCTGCTGTAGGCAGAGCTTGACACCTGGGGAGCAGGTAGAGCTCCCATCCGCTGGAAGAGCTGACTCTTCAGGCCTGCGTCTCTCTTCGGGTCCTTGGAGGAACGCCAAGGGATGCTGGAGCTCCGTGGGCAAAGTAAAGGAGACTGCCTGGGACTGTGTGTGGGTGTGTGTTTCGGGGTCTGTGTTGACGGCCTGGGCAGGTCACTAGCCTGGCGGCGGGTGTCTGCTTTGGGGGAGGAGGGCAACAGGCTGTGTGGGAGGGGGATTCCTGATGAGAGAGGAGCCCGGGGGGCCGATTTTACATTGACTCCCGCACTCATACTGACCTAAAAGGAGAAACACAAAGGCAGAGATACACCTATAATGAGCCAACATGTTGAACACCGATGTTACATTCAAAGCAACAGCATGTAGACTAGCCATCACAAAAGACCTCCCAAAAAGTGTGTTATCTATTCAGAAGTTACATTACACTGTGTTACAATATAATCTAAAGTTTAATCCAATCAGGAAAACTAGAATGTCCTGTTTTTTATAATGCGCAGTAGTTAAACATCCATGAAAATGAGCATGTGATTCAAGCACATAAGACCAATTAAGCCATGGTATACCACGAGTTGAGTTTATTTTTGGCAAGGCATGGAGCGTCAGATCTGATGTGCCTGCTGGGAGTTTTTTTTTTAAACAGCTTCACATGGAGGCACATGCTCACAGGTAGATACCAGCTGCTTTTAGACGGTTATGTTCTCAAATAACTGATTTTCTCCACATAATTAATTCAAAATTATTCTCACAGACTCCCACTGCAACATATTATTGGCCAAGCGTGATGCTCCCATACATATAAAGATGAGGTATGATATTCTCACCTGATTCAATTTGATTCCAGATATTCACAGTTTCTGTAACCCTCTCCGAAAAACACCCAAGAACTCTAAAGGTCCGTTTGATATTCTTTGTGCCTTTCTGTTCTACGCAAACTGCAATAAGTGTTGGTCAAGTGAAACATTTCATGTAATGTTATCTTATCTAACAACCTCGTGCTGCTCCACTGGAGGGAAAGAGGACGGGAGGCTGTGAGGTGGGAAGAAAGGCAGGGAGGCGGGGAAAAGGGAGGAAACAGCACGTGTAGAACGAGAAGGATCACAGCATCTGAGACAAACAGATACATTGATTTGCGATCTCTCACAAATTATCAGAATCTCACATGACTTTGGTCAAGTCTTACTCATTTTATGCAAACGATGTCTCAACATAACTATCTATCTATCTATCTATTTTAGTAAGTGGATCATTAAGTGTAGTTGTTCCATTTTGTTTTGAATAAGACATAAATACGTGTAATACAAAATTACAATTGTGTGTACATGCAATGAACAATTTTGAATTATTGGCCAGTATACAGTGGGTGTGTACATATACATACTCACATTTATTGACTCATTATCATAATAAATATGTTTCTATTGCTGACCAAATGTACAGGAGTGGGTTAACAGCTGCACTCACATTCAACTCAGACATGAACATACTGTAACGCCCTGTTCTGTGTCTCCTCTGTGTCTCCTCTGTCTCCTTGATTGTTTCATTCCCTGCACCTGCCCTCAGCCACTCTCGTCTCGTTACTGTCTCATGTCATACACCTGTTTCCCCCCCAATATATTGTGCCAATATTTATCTTGTTTCCTGCTGGATTGTTGTCTGTACTTCTGTCTTCCTGGTGCTCCTTGTGCCTTTTGTTTTTGATGCCAAGCTCTCTAGCGTTACTCGAATGTATTTCTGACCTGCCTGTTCTGACCCTGCCTGCCCTGACCTCCGATTCGCTGCCTGCCCCTCTTTGGATTTGTTTGCTTTTTTGTACCTTTTGCCTCAGTAAAGGGAGTTTTTGTTATTCACATAGAGTCCTGTCCTGTTTCTCTGCGCATGAGCTCTTGCCCCTCGCTACCCGTGACACATAAACTTTAGACAGATACAAACACATCTTGTAATTCTTTTTTTTACTTCCAACATGTTTGATTTGGAACAGTGCAGTACAAAAAGATTTAGCATAATTATACATGCACTTACAAGTACGTAGCTTTAACACTAAACCCTACTTGTCCTGTCTTAAATTGCGGAAATTGTGTTGCCAGAAGACATCTTGGGAAGCTGTATTTAGTAAATCAGAGAAGTGTCTAATTAAGCCATCAAAGTCACAAGGATAAAATGTTAGATTATTTGACAGCGCATCTAATCGCAGTATGGCTAACACGCACGCACGCACATTTTAAGAATCCTGCCAGCAGAAAAAGGTTGACTGCCTCAGCTCAAAAACTTAAACAAAAAAACACATTTTAGCTTCTGATAAAGAAAATGTGAGAAAAGGTTAGCATCTCTGGAGAATATTAGATGGACAGAAAATGGAGAGTTGGGTATTCTGTGAAGGACTGGTGCTCTGTCATAGTGGACTCCATGGTAATGAAGACCTGCACCAGCATACAGAAGCGGCGATGCAGCAAAAGGTATATAGAGACAGATGTGATCGTCCATCCTGGTTTCACCTCATTTCTCTCGATAAATTCCTCTTCCTCCTCTTTCCCTCATCTCTGTTTCTCTTGTTCTTTCTCCTGGGAGGCCAAGTCGCTAAAAGCATCAGAATTTCTGCTAGGATTTCCAGGGACGCAGGTGTGGTCAGGCTCTGTGTCTATCTGTATGGAAATTGGCTATTCTCTGGGGATACGGTGGGGTCATACCAGTACGACTGCAGCCCACGTAAGGAAATACCAAGGCTCAGCTGGTGGTGAGAACGTCTGTGTGTATAAAAGACTTTCTGCTGGCAGCGATAAGCGGGTTAAACAACTGGCTAATCAATTTGAGGTCTGGTTCCCTCACGCTTATGGCAATGTTTTGCGGTATAAGCTTGTTACCTGCAGGCTATGCTCTCTGTGTCATGTGTTCAGACCGGAGTCAAATATAACATCCCTCTGTTACATCAGTGCATTCACAATAGTTACATTGTTGGTTTGTTGACACCGTCACAGTAGGTCAAACTGCTTGCGACTCTTCTGGTAACCAAAATATAGAACTATAGAAAGTGAATCTAAACTAATTCATGTCTAAACTTTCTAAAACTCTGCAGAAAGAATAAACATGCAAGAACCCATTTGTGGTTTGGTTTATGCTGGGGGTTATGATTTTGGTGTTCCCAAGGCAAAAATGTGAGGAAAATGAAGTTACTGGATAGGGCTGCTACTAACAATGATGATGATTAATTTTGCCCCCAATTTTTTTTTGTTCAGGTAATCCATAAAACACCATGAACTAGTGAACGATTGTAATCACAGTTTCCCTGAGCCCAAAGGACTGAGCACTTCAACTTTCTAAGATTGTTTTGACGAAGCAACAGTCCAAAAGCCCAATATAATCAAATCTACAGTCATTTAAGAAAAATGCAATATTGAAGTGACTGAAAGCAAAGACTGCCTGCCATGTTTTGCTTGATAACTGGGTTAAATGATTCATAAATGAGCTCCGCTCGGCAACAGCCAACCGACTTGTGACTCCTTCACTTCGAGCTAATCACTCGAAATCCAGACTGTTTGCTGTCCTGGCTCCTCAGTGGTGGAATGAGCTCCCCGCTGACATCAGGACAGCAGAAAGTCTCTACACCTTCCGCCGGAGACTGAAAACACATCTTTTCCGACTATATCTGGATTAAAACACAGATTAGCACTTCAGTGGCACTTAAATGTCTCTGATTATGGGACTTTTGTTGTTCGACTATGTTGAAGAAATATTACTTTCTTGATTCTTGTTGTTCTTTGTTTGTACTCTTTGGTTGAATGCACTTATTGTATGTCGCTTTGGATAAAAGCGTCTGCTAAATTACATGTAATGTAATGTAAATGTTGCTAATTGTTGTCAATTAATAAAGCTAATAATCAATTTGCAATATCTCTTTACTTAATACAATAGATGCACAGCTCTTGTTACAGCTATTGCAGCTATTTATACTATGCATTGGTGTTTCCACACAATACTCCTGATATGTAATAGGAATTTAAGCAGAATGACATAAAAATTAATTTCACGTCAAAATCAGAATCGACTTTAATGGCCAAATGTATATACACAAGCAATACATCTCTTCTTATTTTTGCTTTGTTCTCAATTAACTTATACATCTATATGCACAACAGCTATGTATAAGTTAACAAAAACAAGATGATTTCAGTATTTGTGTTGCAAGTGAATGTTGTGATCATTGGTCGAGCAAAATGAATACAGAGCGTTTGACTCATCCTCAATTACTCTGCAAGGATGGTACTGACATCTGCTGGACACCGTTTGTAACAGCAGCAGGGACTCTCACTAATCTTCACATATTCAGGAAAATTACTGCAGTACATGTGCTAATTAAGGACTATATTCACATCAATAATAAAAGACAGCATGTCAGGTATATACTTTCTGTAAATCGAAAAATCTGAAGGCAGTCGACGTTAGACGTTAGCTTTTAACTTTATAATCATATTATCCCATTTTAGCTATTATGTCCCATGGCAAACTCAACCTGAATTCAGTTACTGTACCTCTGATCAAAGAAACAAGCATATCTTCTCTCACACACATACGGACCCTCACCATGGCATTGAAAACCCTCTGACTCATCATGAAAATCAATAAATGAGTTGGTAACACAGGCCTCTCTGTCTGTGAACTGAAGGACATTAGCAGTGTCACCCGGTGTGTATATAAATGAATATATTTACCTCCAAAATGACAACAACCAAAACAACAGCGATAATGTGCTGTGATAAATCCTCTTCCCAAAGTCCAGTGACACACATTGGTACAAAATGCTCCAATGTGCTGTTAGCATTCCTGGAAAGTCACAGTTTTCTTAGAAGACACAGCAGCATAAAAACAACTTCTGAAGCTCATAAACGGCTTATTGTGAAAGGTCATGTGCCAGATCTGCTGTCTCTCAAGGGTCTTACCTCTCAATGGTGACAGGTCCGTCAGTATGTCGCTGCCAGAGCCTGCAGGAGAGTGGTCACACGTCTCCGACGTGCCAGAAACAATGGGCTGTTCTTTCCTGGATCACTGTTGCATCCTCACCACTGCCCTCCCATTGGTCCAAAGTTATTCACCAAGACAGGAAGCTGTGACAAACAGGATTGACATGTTCAGCCAATCAGAGGGCCCGGAACTGAGGTGACTCATTTTCAAAGTCACTTTCTTTGATGAAATCAGTGCTTACATTTTTTTTTTGGACCGAAAAACGTCATTTCACAGAAATACAAAAATCTCAGTGAGAACAATGAACTGAAGACTTTTAATGTAACGATGAGTCAGTAACCCAAATGGAAATGTACTTGCCCGACATTGACTTGTAATAACTCATGTTCTGTCGTCCTAAAGAATGACACAATGTACATCGCATCTAATAGTCTAAAAGCCTAGTATGTTCAGTTTGTCAACTGCACAGGAAGATAGTTGATTTGTTTAGGTGTTAACTTCATTAAAAATGATGATTTCAAGAGGTTATGAAAGGGGTTTCATTCACAGAGGACAACCACTTAACTGAAGTCAAACTCGGGCTACGACATTTTCAACACAGCCTGGTAAAACCACATGGAGAAGTCATCAGATGAGGAATTTCACAAGATGTATCTCAAGAATGTGAATCACTCGCAAATTGGAAACGTTGTGCATGTCTAACACACACACACACACACACACACATCAACTCCAGTTGCACTAAGTGTAAAGCATAGGCAGACAAACATAAGCACCCACACACAATAAACAAGAGAGAGCTCAATCAGACTAAACCACATAAACTTCACCATGTGTGGCCAGTTCCTTCCATTCTGATTCAATACTCTTCACCAATGTGTATGCTGTGCATGCTGCACTGAGTCATCCAGCCTATATAAACGCTGACTCAGACAGATCACATCATACCCCCCCCCCCCCCCCCCCCCATGTTACGGAATACCCCCCTCTCTCTCTCGTTTCATCTCACTTAATCTCTGCCTTTCTTTCTTTTAACCTCTCTCTTCCACTCTACTGCCATCCCGCTACGCCGCTGATCGCAACCATCACTGTGAACGTGGCCGTTCATCGACTCACATTCATAGTTTACGATTCACACAAACAACCAAGGAGAGATACGCAGTCACATTGACCAATGCATGAACATAAATCCAAAGCATGAGCCGAGGCTACACTCACCCTGTGCACGCGTCAGGATAGCAAAGCAGCACGTGAGTTGGTCTCCAGCCTGGACGCTGCTGAGCGCTTCTGGCTTCTTCCCCGCCTTTTGCTTCTGTCTACTTTTGCCCGGCGAGCCTCTGAGCTGCGAGCATGTGCATTTGTGTGCGTCTCTGTCTGTCATTTCACCCCTCTATCGCGTCATGCCGCTCCGCTGCTGCCGCAGTACGCCTGCAGCCGAATCCCCGCCCCCCTTCTTTTTTCCTCCCCTCATCACAATCACTATCTCTCGCTCTCTCTGTAATGGACCTGTTGGCTGCGCTCCCTCCTCCCTCTTCGAGGTGAAATATAAGCCCAGCAAAAGCAGAGACAGGCTGGTCCATTAGCTGGATGAGAGTGTGTGTGTGTGTGTGTGTGTGTGTGTGGGAGGGGGAGAGATGGGGGGGGGTCTCACGTCACGCACACACACGCACACACACGCTCACACAAATTGTCCCACACCTCGAATAAAGGTGAAGAGGAAAGAGGCTGGAAATATGATCAACATGTACATAGTAAAACCTTCTTTTGTCGTCTTTTTCCAGCTCACAAATAGAGAGTAATGCACTACGTCCACCAGATCTGACCTTGAATTAGATTTCTATCCATCCTCGAAAAATGTCTCTAAAAGCTCATGTAACCGGTCCACTTCAAATCTGATCTGGCTTACAAAAAGAACATATTGTTAACATGTAACAGCAGTGAGACACACTGTGCAACACCAAGGTGACTCAGAGATGGAGGTGTGAAGCATCAAGCACCGTAAGATGCTCCAAAGATGTTTTTAATTGATATTTTAACGACTTTATTACATAATTCCTGTGTCTGTTCACACTGTGTTTGTTTTGAGTTTAATATAAACTTGATTACTCTGAGATTTCGTGTGTCCTTATCAATTCATTTACTGTTCTTTCTATATCTCTGTATCTCTCTCTCTCTCTCTTGCTCTCTCTCTCTCGCTCTCTTTCTCTGCATTTCTCGTTCTATTCTCGCCTGTCATATTTTCGCTGTGCTGGCTTACAGTTTGACACAGTGACATAAGGGACTGTGCTTAATATTTAATGGAGATTGTGATACACAATAGGATCAGACCCATATAATATGTCTTTGAGTCTGCTGTTTTTACAGTGTACTTTCAGCAGCTTATGTCTGAGAACTTGTCTTTCTCTGTTGGCATGTGTCCAACCAATCATTAAACCTAATGGTCTTTACGGTCTTGATCTTGCAGTTGAATACAGCCTGAGAGCTTTCTGGCTGATCACATATTCAATAGGCATTGACTGGCTAACACATGGTCTGCAAGCCTATGCTGAAGAGATACATAAATATAGGAAAATGCATCCTGTTAAACTGCAGTATGCAAATCAATCAATCAACTAATCAACCAAGTATGCATACATTGGAAAATGCTATTAGGACACAGGCATTGCTCAACAAGCACAGCACCTCCCCCACACATAACACAAGCACACTGTACACGTAAACATCCCCCTCCCTCTTTTAACCACACACATTCACGTACCGCACTCCATGCTGGAGACCACAATCAGCTAAGTGCTCATCTCCAAATACTCACATTAATATCAAGGCAGCACTTCTGTGTATTCAGCTCCCTGCGGGGAATTCAAATGTGTGAAACTCACTCCAAAACTCACTCCTAACCCTCACCCTCACCCTCAGCCACAAGCAACACAACACTCACATGATCTGTTGCTTTGTCTCAGTGGCTCATGAAACGGGAAGTCACTTGAAAACAGAGGGATTATGGGTAGGAGTGTGCAAGCGTCTGTGGAGTGTGTGTGTGTGTGTGTGTTATGCAGCAGGGGGGGTGGGGGGTTAATGTCAGAGCTAATCTACTAATGTCCCCCAAAGCATGTCCTCCCCCCTGAGAGATGCCGTTGTGACAATGGGACACTTGTGTCACTGTCACCCCGAGGGGCATCTGGAGGGATGGAGGGGGGCTACTCTAACATGTCGACCGTCTGGAACATGAGGCCTCAGATGTGTAGCTTCAATGAGATAAGGTGTAAAATAAAGGAAGAACACAGTAGACAGAGGTACAGAACAGAAAAAAAGAAAACAAAACAGTTCAATGGAGTTTAGAGGAAGTTCCCGGTTCCCTGTGAAAGTGTGTATCGTATCACCACACGGCTCAATCCATCAAGTTCATCTACATCCTGTTCGTCTCTGTAGCTCATGCGACTGCACTGTCAACACTAGATGGCCTCAGAGTGCCTCCACTTACAGTGTGCCCCAGTTTGAGATGAGGCCAGTTATATGAAAGAGTTAATGGAGTCAGTCCACTTTAGAAAGGTTCAATATCACAAGGCCAGCAAGGGAAGGAGGATCCATAACTGCCAATGTATTTATTACAGTCTGGATTTGGCCCAAAGAGACAGAACTACAGCTACTATTAGCAATAACATTTATTATCCATCCATATCTGAATGGCTTGTCCTAGATATTCAAGATGGCGCCACGGACGGCTGCCTCGGTGTGTTGGTGCGCGATGTTTTGTCTTGTTTTGTTAGTAAACTCAGTATTTTTCTTAAAAACCGGGAGCTCTTTCACCAGAGAAATGCTCATGAACATCAGGGTCATAACCCCTGAGAACTTATTACCGACTTTTATCGCCCTTGGCCCTACACTTCATCCTCCAGCACCTGGACTCCTCAGGAACCTACGCCAGGATCCCAGGATCCTGTTTGTTGACTTCAGCTCTGCCTTCAACACCATCATTCCGGCTCTGCTTCAGGACAAGCTCTCCCAGCTGAGCGTGCCTGACTCCACCTGCAGGTGGATCACTGACTTCCTGTCTGACAGGAGGCAACGCGTGAGGCTGGGGAAGCACGTCTCTGACTCCAGGACTATAAGCACCGGTTCCCCTCAGGGCTGCGTTCTTTCCCCTCTACTCTTCTCCCTGTATACCAACAGCTGCACCTCCAGTCACCAGTCCGTCAAGCTCCTTAAGTTCGCGGACGACACCACCCTCATTGGGCTCATCTCTGGGGGGGACGAGTCCGCTTACAGGTGGGAGACTGACCACCTGGTGACCTGGTGTGGGCAGAACAACCTGGAGCTCAACGCTCTGAAGACAGTGGAGATGGTCGTAGACTTCAGAAGGAACCCAGCCCCACCCACCCCATCACCCTGAGGGACTCCCCAGTCGACACTGCAGAGTCCTTCCGCTTCCTGGGCACCATCATCTCCCAGGACCTCAAGTGGGAGCTGAACATCAGCTCCCTCACCAAAAGAGCTCAACAGAGGATGTACTTTCTGCGGCAGCTGAAGAAGTTCAACCTGCCAAAGACAATAATGGTGCACTTCTACACCTGCATCATTGAGTCCATCCTCTCCTCCTGCATCACCATCTGGTACGCTGCTGCCACTGCCAGTGACAAAGGCAGACTGCAGCGTGTCATCCGTTCTGCCGAGAAGGTGATTGGCTGCAATCTGCCATCTCTACAGGACCTGTTCGCCTCTCGGACCCTGAGGCGGGCAGGTACGATTGTGGCCGATCCCTCCCACCCGGGTCACAAACTCTTTGAGGTCCTTCCCTCCGGCAGGAGGCTGCGGTCCATCAGGACCAAAACCTCACGCCACAAAACCAGCTTCTTCCCGGCTGCCGTTGGCCTCATGAACAAGGCCCGGACCCCCACCTGACGTGGTCACTTACCCCTCCCCCACACCTCAAGCCTGTGTTATGCACACACTACTTTGCACATGCACTTTTTGCACTCCTGCCCTGCTTTTTTTATTTTTAGTAGTACTTATTGTGTTTGTATGTTTTTATGTTTTATGTTCACTGTATGCACCTATACACCAGAACAAATTCCAGGAAGGTGAAAACCTACTTGGCAATAAATACAATTCTGATTGATTCTGATTCTATTTAGGGTCACAGGGTAAGGGGTGTGTGTGTGCAGATGATACTCAACTATATTTATCGATAAAACCAGAGGAGAGCAACCAACTCGGTAAAATTCAAGCATGTCTTAAAGACATAAAAACATGGATGACCAGCAACTTCTTGATGTTAAACTCAGACAAAACCGAAGTAATTTTAATCGGCCCTGAGCACCTCAGAGATCAATTATCTGGTGATGTGGATTCTGTAGACGGCATTGCCCTAGCATCCAACACCACTGTAAAGAATCTTGGCGTTATCTTTGATCGGGACTTGTCCTTTAACTCCCACGTAAAGCTAATCTCAAGGACTGCATTCTTTCATCTACGTAATATTTCAAAAATCAGGCACATCTTGTCTCAAAAAGAAGCAGAAAAATTTGTTCACGTTGCTCACATGAGACTGGATTACTGCAACTCCTTATTATCAGGCTGCTCTAATAAATCTCTTAGGTCCCTCCAGTTGATCCAGAATGCTGCAGCTCGTATTCTCACTAAAACTAAGAAAAGAGATCACATCACTCCTGCACTAGCTGCTCTGCACTGGCTCCCAGTAAAATCAAGAATCACTTTTAAAATTCTTCTCTTAACGTACAAAGCCTTGATTGGTGATGCACCATCATATCTTAAGGAGCTTGTAGTACCATATTGCCCCACTAGAGAGCTACGCTCACTAAATGCGGGACTACTTGTAGTTCCTAGAGTCTTAAAAAGTAGAATGGGAGCCAGAGCCTTTAGTTATCAAGCTCCTCTTTATGGAACCAGCTTCCAATTTCAGTCCGGGAGGCAGACACAGTCACCTCGTTTAAGAGTAGACTTAAGACTTTCCTCTTTGACAGAGCTTATAGTTAGGGCTGAATCAGGTTCACCTGGTCCAGCCCCTTGATATGCTGCTATAGGCTTATAGCTGCCGGGGACGTTTTAGGATGCACTGAGTACCTATCTCCTCTTTTTTCTCTCCTTAAGGATGAATTTTCATCTCTCAATCACACGTTACTAACTCTGCTTTCTCCCCGGAGTCCTTTTGACTTCACGTCTCATGGGGTCATCGGACCCTATGAGACGGCATAGATCCTATCTGCCTGATGGATCATCGAGGTCTGGGCAGTGGCGTGTCCAGACCTTTTTGACTGGGGTGGCCCAAGTGGGGAACTGACTTATGTAGGGGTGGCATGAAGTACGAGTGCACATCGGGGCGGGGGGCACGGAATAGCATTAATTTACCATTTTTGTCTCTACTATCCATATCTACTTTAATTACTTTATAGTGTCTTACATTCCTGTGTTTAAAGTTTAATTTAAAAGATAAACAGACCTACCAATCTCAACAGAGTGACACCATACAAATGTAATATAAAACTTCCATACTTTATTCTTTAACAACTTGTACAGTACTGTATATACAAAAGAAAATGCACATTCTCAGAGTAAGTGCCAACAAACTTAAAATAAAGTAATAATGCCAACAATATTGAAAACGGTCACAGTATAAAGTAAAGTGCCAATAAAATAAATACAATTAAAACTGTCACAGTATAAAGTAAAGTGCCAACAAAAGACAGCCCAGATACATTTAAAACAGTTGAATTCTCCTGTTCTTGTGTTGGCTTGCAAACAGTTTTATAAAGTCATCCATGTTCAATGCCTTAGCTCTTCTTGACTCAATGCTTAGCACACCTAAATGGCTTAGCCTGCTATCTACCATTGTTGTCCTCAAATGGTTTTAATTAGCTTTAGAGCAGAAAAGCTCCGCTCACAGGCAGCACTGCTGACTGGAAGGGCTACAGCTATTTTGCACAGCCTGAAGAGCTCATGAAACACCTCTTGGTACGGTTCTAAAAACACAGTCAAGTCTAGAATGCTTGCCAACTCTCTTGCCCCACTCTCAGCCTTCCTTTTCAAAATTCTCCTAGCCTGGTGAAGCTCATGAGTAAGATCTTCTTGATCACAACCATACATTTCACCCAAGCCAAATACTTGGTTGTCTTGAAGGAATGTACTGCTTTTAGGGTTTAGGGCCTGTAAACCCTTCATTATAAAACAGTTAGGTTTTGAGAACCTTCTTTCCAATTCACCAATCATGGAGTCAAGGATGGGGTAGAGTAGTCTCTGTCTGAATGTATCTTTGTCATCATTACCCTTCCGCAGGCCTATAGTACATGTCACATAAGACCCACCAAGTTTGGAGCTAACTTTTGTGATCTCTTCTTCTCACTATTCTCAACAGCTATATTACACTGTTTGGCTGTCTCTACTATGTCATGCCACAGTTGATCACAAAATGTCTCAGTCCTGTACTCCTGAAGTGTATCGTGAAGTGACTCCACCATGTCTACTGCCATAGCTAAATCAACTGAGGGTGACTGTAGCAGGTCAGAAAGCAGCTTTGTGTTTCCGAACAGTTTTCGGAAGGTTGCAAGGAGGGATATGAATGTGAGGTCAATCTGTGCAAGCAAACCTCGAGCATCAGTGGATCTGTCTCTATGATTTTCTTTGCTTATATTTTGAAGGACACACAACACAGCTGGTAACCTATCCATGAAGTTCCTGCAAGCCAATGCTCTACATGCCCATCTTGTGTCACTAAGTTTTTGTAACTCCTAGGCTGGCCCCATACATCTCCTTTTGAACATCCAGCCATTTCTGGTGCACATAAGATCCTGACATGTACACATAGAGCTTCTCAAGCAGTGAGAAGAAGCAATCAGCCTCTGGAACTGACTTCACAGTGTCAACTAAGACCAGGTTCAGACAGTGCGCATTACAGTGGACATAAAACGCATGTTTAGCCTCTGTCTTAATTCTGGCTGCCACACCTGTGTGTTTGCCACTCATCACTGAGGCCCCATCATAACCTTGTCCAACAAGATTTTCTTTGTACTGAAGGCCATATCTTTCTAAACACTGGATGATCATTTCGCTGAGCCCCTTAGCATCTAGATGTTGGGCATGTTGGAAATCAAGAAAGCTTTCATGCACAGCCCCGTTGTAGTAATACCTAACTACTAATGACAGCTGCTCCTTCTTTTCAGATCTTTGGTTTCATCAGCAATGACAGAGAATACCACACTCTCCTTCACTTCCTTCACAATCTCATCACGCACCATACTTGCTAAGCACTGCAGAATTTCATTCTGTATGGTATTGCTTGTGTATTTTGCATTGCGTTGTCCCTTCATTTTTTGGGCTACCATAGGATTGTGTTTAGCGATCATTTCTAGAATTCCTAAGAAATTCCCTTTGTTGTCATATTCTTCCGATTCACGGTGACCTCTTTGTGCTATATTCTGTGTTGCTGTCAAAAGCAGTACATCTGCAACTGTTTTAATGTAACTGCGATTCTCTTCAACTTTCTTTTGTACTCTTTGTTAATCATATCTAAGATAGAAGAATCTGTAAGCAATAGCCTCTTGTGCTCATTCCAAGCAAACATGGCATTAATGTGAGACTCAGATTTCTCATGCAACTTAAAGCCAGCATCTTTGTACGTTGCTTTTTCCAGTGTGAAAAGCCTGATTCTGAGGAGAAAACAGATTCTGACGCCCAGGCAGGAGAAGTGTCTGCATGCGTAACAGTAGGCTGAATCTTTGCTTTGTGAGTATTCAAGCCAGGAATTGTGGTTAAACCACACTGGATTGAACGCCTCCTCTTCTCACCTTGGAGGGTTCTTGGAAAAACCTTTAAACGAGGCTGAGAGGGACCTGCTGCTCTTGACTGTGAAATATCTGAAAGTGACAAAAGCATGAGAATTGGATCAGTGTCATGTACTTGTTGGGACAGAAGTGCTCATTGGGGCATTAGTACAGATGAAAGAATTGAATTAAGTACAATATATTTCATATGAAATATTAAGGCATACCATGAGGTCCAGGTGGGGCCACAAGGGCTGCTGCATCACCATCCCCACGTGTCACTGCATGGCCTGCAGGTACTGCTGGATGGTTCTCAGTGTCAGTGTCATTGTCAGAGAGTGGCTGACTTGACACACCTGAAGTAATATAGGGATTTTAACAGTTGTATCAATTTATTTGTATGTCAAATTAGTCATATTTAGCTTTTTCACACCTGTATTGTTAAAAATAGGGCTTTGCCCTGAATCTCAGTATAAGCCACTATAAGTATAGCAAAAGTGAAACATCTCAAGTCATAGCAGATAGTTTTATAAAGATGCATACATTACATACCCTGATGTGCAAGTGAAGATGAAGGGCCTTCATCACCAGTATCCTTGTCTGAGTCTACAAAAACACATACGTTGTCATCAGAATGATAATAAAATCAGCCTTTTTGTAAGTAGGCTAAGTGGTATGTTACGCAACCCAGATGACTAAAATGAAATAATGACTATTGCACTTCTACACTAATTGAGAAGTTAGTGTCAACTTTAGTTTCAATGTCTGGCAATTAACCACAATGTCATTGATATTATCAAGGCAATCAAATAAGTGCTTACTAAAGAGAAATCTGGAACTATCAGGATTTTACATACCCATGTGTACAGCTGAAGCTGGAGGCTCCTGCTGTACATCCCTAGCAGAGTCAAGCTGGCTCTCATCCTCAGACTGACTAGCACTGCTGGCTTCTGCTGCTCTGTCCTGCTCTGTTGTTTTGGATTTCTTTCTTTTGAAGAATCCTGAATGTTCTGATTTCTTTTCATACTGTAATAGTCGCATGTCATGATGCATGTCACTATATCTTGCACAATACATTTAGCCTAATTATGAATGCATGAATGAATGTGACATGCAAAACTTACTCAGGTCTAATGTTACAAAGTTAGAAGAGATACAAGACAGATTTACATACTGTAACGTTAAGTTAGCTAGCGTTAGCATCAGCGTTAGCATTAGCGTTAGCATTAGCGTTAGCGTTAGCATCGTTGACAATAACCAAACAATGATGACGACAGGTTTGCTAGTAAGCTGAGTCAGGAAATAATAAAATAAGATGGGAAAACGTTTTAGCTTTTAAACCATTCACACATGTGTATCAATAAGTCTACTCACATCTTTCAGGAGCTAAGAATCCCTGGACAGGTTTGCTAGGCAGCAAGCTGAGTCAGTCGACACTGTCGACAGTCGCGATGATGACAGACCTGCACCACATATCGTGAAAATCAAATAACGTTTTAGCTTATTACAGTTCAAACTTTTTAAACCACTGACTCATTATGTGTAACTGTTATCAATAATTCTAGCTACTCACATCTTTCAGGAGCGAGTAGCCGCAATCTCTTGATGTCTTCTTGATGTCTTCTTGTCGGTTGAAAATGAAAGTTCGGTAGTCACACAATTCAAACGTTCCCGCCTCCGTGGGCAGATAGCCAATCATAGTTTAGCATATGGGGTGGCACCTGGGGTGGCCAATCAGATTCCAGGGGTAGCACGTGCCACCCCTGGCCACCCCCTAGACACGCCCCTGGGTCTGGGTCGTGGAATTCCTGCTCCTGACTGCGCCACTGTCCTGTTGAGACTCCGCCCACTGTTGAGACTCCGCCCACTCCTCTTCCCCACCGCCATCTGCCTGATGGATCGTGGAGGTCTCCATCGTGGAATATGCCTACTATGAACTATTCATACACTCTGTCATATTCATTGAATGTATTTTAACTCTAAATCTGTCCTTCTGTACACATTACATCTATTGCATCTGTCCATCCTGGAGAGGGATCCTCCTCTATTGCTCTCCTGAAGGGTTCTTCCCTTTTTTCCCCCCTGAAGGGTTATTTGGGAGTTTTTCCTGATCCGATGTGAGGTTTTGGGGCAGGGATGTCTATGTGTACAGATTGTAAAGCACTCCGAGACAAATTTGTAATTTGTGAAATTGGGCTATACAAATAAACTGAATTGAATTGAATTGAATTGTGTGTGTGGGGGGGGGGGGGGGTGATGGGCTGATAAGCTGATGGGGTGGTGATCCCAGTTTACATTGGGCGAATGCAGGGAATTCCCTGTACAGGTCGCCAGACTATTTATCTGAGGGTTTATTATCCTTATTATGTTAATAACATTCAATTTGATTTAGCTGAGTTATACTCACATGCAGGGTATTCTGCTGATTTTGGAAAAAACATCGTAGCTACATTTAAATGGACTCTGCTGTCCTCTATGGCACTATAACGTCTTTGTTTGCATTTGTGGAAACAGTTACACTAACTCTACTGTAACTGAATTTCTGATCTCTTCTATTTGTATGTTATTTAATTTTGTGTATTTTATTTCTTATCGTTTATTCTTTTTAAGTGTCATTCTAGTGCTCTACTCAAACTATCTAAAGCAATTTAAATTGTGTCTGTGATTGAAATGTGCTACATAAATCAAGCTGCCATTCCTCATTATAACAGTATGGCATTACTAATATGTTTCTATTCAATTGTGGACTGAAACACCAACATTGCACATTTACTTTGTCTATTACTATGTTATTTGTATAATCATCATATGGCTGCAGAGCTACAAAGACTGCTTTCAATGTGTTGTACTACCCTACAGCCACTCTCCATGCATCTCTCTGTGGCGCAAGAGATATCCACGAGTTGGTTTCAATTTCCCTTTTCTTAAGATTTCTCTTGATCGTGTCTTTATACCGGAGCCGAGGGCGGCCACGGTGTCTCTCTCCAGATGGTAGCTGCGAGTAGAGAATCTGCCTCGGCAGACGGTCGGTTGGCATTCTCAGAAGGTGTCCTGTCCAGCGGAGAGTCTTTCTGATAAGGAGGTCTTCCATAGAAGGGAGTCCTGCTCGTTTGAGAATCTCCATGTTGGTCACCCTGTCCTGCCATTTGATTTTCATGATCGACCGCAAGTGTCTCATCATAAAAGCGTGTAGCTTCTTCACTTGACTCCTGTACACTGTCCATGTCTCGGCCCCGTACAGCAGAGAGGAAAGTACGATCGCTCGGTATATTTTGCCTTTTACTCTTGTGGACACATGGTGGTTGTTCCAGAGTCTTTCGCGAAGGCGACCAAAGCACATGCTAGCCTTTGACATCCTCCTTTGTATCTCAGCTTCGATGACGCCATCTCTTACTATTGTGCTGCCGAGGTACGTAAATTCTTGTACAGCGTTCAGAATGGTGCCATCGACCATGATATGTTCCTCCCTGGTTGTTACAGAGTTCGACTGAAACAGCACTTCTGTCTTTTTGATGTTAATCTTCAGGCCAAACTTTACTGATGTAGTGGCAAACACTTCTACAATTCTCTGGATCTCTTCTGCTGAGTGGGCAACTAGTGCACTGTCGTCTGCAAAGAGTAGCTCCCTCACCAATATCTTTGTGGTCTTTGTCTTCGCTTTGAAGTGCGCGACGTTGAAGAGGTCAGCACTCTGGCGTGACTGAATGTGAATGTAGACTCCATCCCCCATGTCTCGGAAAACCTCTTCAAGCATCGCTGACAGGAAGATGGAGAAGAGTGTAGGAGCCAGTACGCATCCCTGTTTGACACCATTTGTTACAGCAAAGGCGTCCGAGACCTCCCCCCTATCTCTGACGTTGGCCACCATTCCAGTATGTAGGCCTTCTATCATGGTTGTGAACTTTTCCGGGCAACCATATTTTCTCAGCAACTGCCACAGCCCGCTCCTCCCCACTGTAGAAAGCTGCTTGCAAGAGTGTTAAAGTGCTGCTGGCTTTTGCAAGTTACTAGCAGCACTCTCGGGGATTTAACAGTAGTGTCACACCGGCAAGAACACGTTAAGACAGATGCGAACCATTAGTCCCTGCTGTGGCTGGTCGGAAGATGCTGGGAGTTCCATTCATCAAACGCCCTCTGTGCTGCCACGATAGCATGGTTTTCTGTTAGGGTTTGCTCCCTTAGCCTTTGATTCTATCAAGAATCTGTATCGCAAGGCCGCGGTTTTCAACGATGCATGGCAGAGGCGTCGAACTCCTTGAGGTAGGTCATACCCGCATACCATGATGTTATGTTATTTGTATAAAATAAGCTAATGAGGTCGTATTGAAATAAAAGTAAATAAAAGTGAAGTATCCAAATATCATCATGTTGAGCTTGATGCCTGATCAATACTGTGCATGTTTAACTCCGAACAGAGATGAGAAGGTAGCAGGATGGTTCACTCCTTCGTTACTTTCATCATTAGCTCATGTAAAAAAACTACTCGTTTCAATCTTTTTCTCCACTTGCCCAATCAGGCCAACACGTTGCTCCGATGTCATGGATGTACGTTGAGTATCCGGCTACTTAAACCTATTGAAACTGGTATGTACGACTACTGTTGCAGTGATATCTCTTGAGCTGCTGTTGCATGAAGCCTTCTCAGCAGAGTCCGTGTCCACAGCGTCTCCAGCTGAGCCTCAAAGTTCTGGATAGGATGGGAGGTGCCAGCCTCAAAGAAGGTGGAGATTGTCGAGGCCACACTTCCCACAGCTTTAACACGCTTTGAGAAGCTGAGGCGGCCGAGGCATTATACAGAGTACAACACATTTCATCAGGATGTGTGTGCATTCGTGTCAACATGTTACAGTGGATTTGTTTGTGCCTGAAGTGAAATAATGTTTACGGAAAATACATGTATATTAAATGTGTGGAACTTGCCACTTTGGTTGTGTTTATATGTACATTAAAAAACATATTTGATTATTTACAGGGCTCCAGACTGCGACCAAATGGTCGCATTTTGCGCCTAAAATTAGACACAGTGCGAGTAAATTTTTCATCAACTCGCGCATGCGCGACCAGTAAATTAGCAGATTTCTTTTTTTTGTTATTAAATATTTTTGTTGTTTACAAACTTGTTCTACACTTCAGCCCACTATAGTTAGCGGTAATGCCTGAATGACTGGTTTGCTAACCGACATTAACTCCAGAAGAAGAAGAAAGGAGACGAAAACCGAAGAAGAAGAAGGCTGGCCTGTGTGTGTGTGGGGGGGGGCTAATGTGTGAAAAGAGGCGCACCGCAACGGAGACGCAACGAGGGCGAGGGCCGCAGAGTGAGAGGTCAGAGGGGATCCTCACCACCGAGCGGCGTCCCCGTCCCCCGAGTTGAATCTCTGGGTCGACTCAGCCGACTCTCACATGTCTGCCCCTATAGACTGATGTTCACGGTAAACGCATTCCATCAGGAGCGCGCGAGGATTTTGATAAAGTTAGCGGAAGGATTTAAGTGACAACATCCGGTTTTGCAAAGTTAGCGGAAAGAACCACGTGAAACAACATCCGTTTATCAAAATAAGATGTCGACAAATCATACACTAACATATAAAAGTAAACAATGAACTGATGTATCTTTATAGATAGTTTCTGAGATTTAGCTTAAATTATGCTAACATTTTTACTGGACCAAGGAAGAGTTTATAAAAATTAGTCAGTCTTTTGTATGTTAAGAAAAGTCCTGTATATAGATTTCCCCAAGAGTTCCAGGAAATGAATAATGCAGATGTGTTCCATACATATCTGAAATCCCCTACAATAGCAATCAAACTATTTTAATGTATCAATTAGGACATTTTTCAAAGTAAAGTCCTAAATGTTTAAAGAAATCGGTAATTTCTTTAATGTTTGAGTTGCTTTATATATGTATTTCCTCATAGTCCTAGGCAATAATGCTACACAATAAATAGAATGCTTCAATCAACACCGTGATCGGTGATTGGTATTATCGGATCGGCAGATACTGATTTCAGTGATCGGTATTATCGGTGATCGGCAGATACTGATTTCAGTGATCGGAAACACTGGAGTTGATAAGCGTGTCTTGTCTGATCAATACACAACAGTGAGGTGTGTGAATGGACCGAGCGGCCAGCTGCTGATCACGCACTCAATAGCTCGACTGCATGAATAGAAGGAGCACCCAAGACCCATTTTGACCCAGGAAAAAGTGCGCCCCTAACATTTTAAGTTAGGAGCGACTGTGCTCCTAGTTAAAAAAGTTAGTCTGGAGCCCTGATTTATTCTCCTGAGTGTTTTTGTTTCTTTAACATGTTTAACATTTCTAATTACAACAATTGATATTCACTTCTCAATGTTGGATTTGCATTGGCTTTCCTGCGCGCGTCTCCGTGATCTACAACACCCAACATGCAGGAGGTCTATCATCCTGCATGTTATTGATATATATTTATACATACATAGCTTCCACCAACACATTTGTAAGGGCACATTCCACATACGTTGGACAACGGACAGGGCTGTTCAAAGGTTAGGCTTAAAATCGAACAAGAAATTGTCTTTTTTTTAATCAATGTCTTATCTTGCCTTTCAGGGCATGGCACCTACAATACCCACAATGCAACTAGATTGCTGATAGTTTAGTCAGAGATTTGAGCGTGTTATTCTAGTAGCTGCTGATGTGGCCTCAAGTCGCCTACAGAGGTGTGCTCCACCTGGTGGTGATGGCTCAATCACAGAGCCGGATGCTCCAGTGCTTCATCTGTCAACATTGTCAAGCAGCTCTTCAATCCAATTTAAATAATGCTTTCTCATCCATTGAACATCTCAGATTGACCTTTATCAGCTGGTGCCTAAAGGCTATTTAAGGCTGTGGGTTATAAAGTACAAAGGCTGTTGAGATTGCGTCCTATTTACTGTGTAAGAGGGAACACATTTTACCATTTAACTCCTCAAACTGCTTATCTGTTAAAGGGTTGTTAACCTCGAGACATATTTTTTTGTAAAAGATAGTGTGATGACCTTACTGGCTCATGAGATAAAACACAGAATAGGAGAAAAGAATACCAATAGTCAAAATCTGCAACCATCAAGAATTAGAGCAATGTACATTATTTTTGATGCAGTCAGCTGGAAGGTTATCTTGTCAACACTCACTAATCTTACTCCTGCTTAAAGAAATCTAGAGGGAGACCAAAGTAATCCAGGAAGGAAGTATCCTCCATTAATGTCGACCAACAGTCCTATTCTCTATTCTCAGGTTTAAATATTACATAACGGGTAGGTTATCCCTCACCATGAAACTTCAAGACTGGCATTAAGAAAAAGATAGAAAACGTCAACACAATACAACTTCTTCATCAATGTGGATTGAGGCTTTTTGCATGATTTCATGTAAAACCCAGCCTGAACCCACATGTTTTCATACATTAACCTACTTTTAGTATCCTGCCATTTAATATCAGCCGGGAAATAAATGAATGAGGCCTGCAGAAATACCCAAAACAAATGAAACATGTAAATTAATAATGAAGCATTTTTAAAAGAAATGCTTTTGCACCACTCACCACTTTTGGCCTTTTTATAAAAACAAGAAATATTAAAAACAGAATATAATGTTCCACACAAAAAAAAAATTTTTAAATGAAACAATTTCTAATAAAGTCTGATCAATCATATCCAATTGAGATTGACCGAAAGGGGACCAACACATTGAGTAAAGTGAACTGGATCTTTGTGTTATACTTTATATATTTTCTGCATAGAGTGTATCTTCCTTATTCACTGTGTTTCTGGCTCTAATTCTTCCACGGTGTAAGTAATCACACAGCTTTTCAATCCAAGATCCCTCCCCATTCATCTCTCTCTCTCTCTCTCTCTCTCTCTCTCTCTCTCTCTCTCTCTCTCTCTCTCTCTCTCTCTCTCACTCAGTCAGAAACTCCCCTGTTGCTCGACACGCCATAACTTTGCGGACTGAAGCAGCAACAACAGAAGCTCCTTCATTTCATGACATCTGGAACAGAGGAACAAACCAACCGCACTGTCTGAGCCTGTTTGAGTCATCACTGACTAACAGCACCTACTAACTACAGGTGAGAAATGTTCACACATTACAGCCTGCTTACGCTTACTGTTTGCCTCTTACTGTGTCTCATTTCCTACTCTTTGTGCCGATGCATGATGGGAAAAACAGTCTGACACATTTTAAATGTGTTTTCTGTGTAAGTCAGGCCAGAGGGGACTCCTTTTGTTTGAATAGCTATGTTTGCAAAGTGGTATTCATGCAGTTAAACAGTAACAAAATGTGGACCACTCATGTAGGCTACAAGAAAAACAATTACAGTCAGCAGAGATCTCAATGCTCTGAATGATATAGAATAATCAGCAACTTCTACTGATTTTAAACACTAAATCTCACAGATGTCACATGCAGACACATTTATTTAATGAACAAACTTCCGGATTGATTTTCACCTCTTACTTCTCTTTAACTCTATTATATTTAAACATTCCTGCACAACAGTCCATGTTCAACATGTCTAAACCTGCAGACCCGCAATCATCAACATGTACCAGAATTCATCTCCAATCATGTAGTTCATCTTAATGAAGTGACTAACCTGTTTTTTTCCACCATCTGTTAGCCTACCCTGTTCTTTAGCTCGGATTGGAGTAATCTTTACACCATTACACACTCTTGTCTCATGTCCAAGCTTCTACCGTCTTTTTTCTGCTCCTCGTTGATTATCTTGCCTATAAAACAACATGAAGGAGTTCAGAGTTATTTGAGACTTCTGACTGACCACATCTAGTCATGTTTTCCTAGTTGGGCTGCTGGAAAGCTCTTAAAGGATCATTTTCTACCACAACAAATATTCCTGAAATTTCTGCTTTTACTGGCAGTAAAAGCAAGGTTGGGTCCTGTTTCCAGGACTGTGGAAAATACAAACTGCAACACAGTTTGATAATTCAGTTCATCAGAGAATCAAGACCTTTCATTTCCTCTGTTTCACATCCTACTTATTCTGCTTCAGGTCTGTTTCTTCAGACCTTCCTCAGTTCAGCCTTCTGAGGTTGTATTTTATTGTTTATTGATTAATATATGAATGTAGTAGTTTCCAGTACAACTATTGTATATGACAGACTTATACATTATTTAATATGTGACAATCCTGCTGAAGTGATTATCTATTATTGTATTGTGAACATGCTTTATATGTAACATTAACACATGTATATTAAATGCCCATCACCAGAACATTACAATTGTGGCATCCGCAGTGAAGAAGTTATGTTTAATGTTGGTGTTGATGTTGTATTTAAAAAAAAAAAAAGGTAGCGAAGTAGCGAGGCAGGCACGTGCACATACATTTTGGGGGGGCAGGTGCTCAAACCCCCAAAAAAGGGCACCCATTGCCAAAAAAAAAGAATTCTGACTGAGTTGAAGCATAAGCAGCAATACACTGATGATGCTGTCCTCGACCTGCGTTTCCTCTGGGCAGCATCAGACCGCTAGCTTACATATTCTTTATGAATAAAGATGAATTATTATATGGCAACAGTACAAGCGTTCTGATTGGCTAATGGGTCGTCATGCCAGCCACGTATCGCCCTCCTCGCTGGTCTGATACGAATCCGTAATGCCCTCTGACTTTTCAAAATGAGCGATATTGATCATCATCAACAGCCAAGAGGAAATTCAGAAGCAGCGAAAATGTGTTATTGAAAGTGATGAAGACTAGAAACTATAGTTTGGATCACTTGTCTTGTTACTTTACTGTAAATTAAAACTATTTTACTGAGCTGTCTTGTCCGTTTTCTACAAGATTGGTCGTTGTAAGACTGGAACAGACCAAACAAAGAGATAACACATAAAACAATGAGGCACAGGGATAGCATGACACCGAGAGCTATCATTGTTAGAATAGTTTAGCTGCTATTTTCTAGCTGTGAATTCTCGAGACATTTATGAACATACTTTCAACATATTTGAAATTGTCTAAACGGCATTTATACAACACAAAGAAAATGCCTGTTATCTCTCTCTCTCTCTCTCTCTCTTCATGACGCCAGTAAACAGCTGCAAGGCTTTGAAATCAGTATGTCGTGAGTTTTTTTTAAATTTATTTTTTTAGGAAACGTCGGACCAGTAGTGACGTCATCTTTTCAGCAGCGCTAATGTTGTGGTTGATTTATCAGAAAACAACGTCAGGGGACAAACACCGTCATGACCTGTGTGTCTGAGGCTGCGGGTCAGAGGAGAAGGAGGTGCACCCGTTTAGTAGCGCGAGGAGCACTGCGCGGAGGAGGAAGTGGAGGAGGAGGAGGGAGGGGCGCGGCGGGGGGGGGAGGCTCGTGAGCGCCGCGGAGCATGTCGGGGCGAAATTCTCACAAGAACTCAAATAAATGCCCCGTCGGATATTAAAACACATTTGGGGGGACTTGATGACAGAAAGAGTAATGTTTATTCTTAAATACTGAAGAATGAAAAAAGTGTCTCCAGCAAAAAGGGCACTTTTCTCATCCAGGGCAAAAGGGCTGGTGCTTGAGCACCACTAGGGCTCTATCTGTGCACGTGCCTGTAGCGAGGTAACTTGGTATGGCCAGGCACACAAAGAAAGTGCCTTCATGGGTCATGGGAAATTACAATTCCATATTATGCTCAGATAGAACAAACCCACAACTCAGAAGTGATGCAGAATGAGGCAGGCAGGCAGGGGTAGGGAGGTGGGAGGGTTTGCAGTTTGAGGAATGTGAATGTGGACAGAAGGGACGGGAATGGGAGGCTCGTGCTGGGAAACAGGCTGTGTAGAAACTGACAGGATGCCAGGGTCTTTCACATTCCACTAACTTTAAGACTCCTCATGAAAGTCACATTTCATGTTACTTCCACATGTCTTCACGTTTCAAAAGAAAGTCGATATCGTCACTAGCTAACAAAGACAAAGACAACTGGTATTTTCTGTTTCACTGCTGGCTTTGCTGGTTCTTCACAGAAGGAGTGGCAAGAGTGAAAATACTGGTCTGGCTTTGCAAAGCCACCAAATCTGAATATTTAAATAGAGAAGAAACTCAAGTAGATGTGTTTGCTTGATGGTTATGTCAAGCAATTAGTTCATTGATTTGTTTTTGTATTTAAAGCCTACTTACAAATGTAAATGACAGAATTTTAAACCACATCATGAACATATATTTTAACTGCATGCCTTAAGAATACCTATAAACTATCTAAGCCACAGTCACAGCATTTTATTATTTATTTACCCGCCAATTCACTCTTGTTCTGTATATTTATTGACAGATTCTAGACAACTAGAAAGCTGGTATCACAGTGTGTTCTTGTGTCTGTGTTCATGCTGCATGCAATTACTAAAGCATGCCATTAGGAGGAGGAAACCAGTGTGGCCGCTGTCAGAAGACCGTCTACTTTGCAGAAGAGGTACTCTGTGATGGGCGGAGCTTCCACAAGTCCTGCTTCCTGTGCAGTGAGTAAACTCTTTGCTTCTTCCTGTCATTGTCAACGGGGAAACCGCTGAACTTCCTAAACGTGTCACTTGTCATTACAGTCACAAGTCATCCTAACCTAATGTGAACTGTTGGTCATCTACTCTCAACGAAAAATACGAAATATAAAACAAAAAGCTGTCATGGTTGCTAAAAAGAGGATAACAAGATAATGTTAATACTCATATAATAACCTATATTCTTCTTTGGAAGATATAATTCTGTCATATAAACACTAACAACATGTTTCTGTGACTCAACTTGACAAATATGTCGGTTTAGTTGTGAGAGTTATTTGTTTGACATTCCTGTGATGGACCTTAGATGAGAATATGTTTCTTCAGTTGATCTGTTCAATAAAAGGAAACTGTTCAGATAAATGGGCTGAAGAATATGTGGACATATAAGTACATTTTTAAAAAACATGCATGTAAGTGTGTTTGTGTGCATGCTACTGTTTGTTTTTGCAGTGGTGTGTAGGAAGAACTTGGACAGCACAACTATAGCTGTTCATATGGAGGAAGTCTACTGCAAGGCGTGCTACAGCAAGAAGTACGGGCCAAAAGGTTACGGTTATGGCCAGGGAGCAGGGACACTCAGCATGGACCGGGGAGAGTCTCTGGGTATTACACATGAAGAGTGAGTAACACACACACACACACACCTCGCAGACTTTTTTTAAAGGCCTTTTACCAATGGGTTCTCTCTGTCTCCATCAGACCTGCTCCTCATCGTCCCAGCAGCAACCCAAACCCATCCAAGCTGGCTCAGAAGTTTGGAGGGTCCGACAAGTGCCCTCGTTGTGGCAAGGCCGTCTACGCTGCTGAGAAAGTGATTGCAGCTGGGAGTGTAAGGGAAAACGCACACATGCACACGCATTTGCATGCTTGCAAAAAATACATCCCTTTTAAAAATGTATTTTCTATTTATTTATCTATAGGCGTGGCATAAGATTGGATGTTTCACTTGTGCCACATGTAATAAGAGCCTTGAGTCAACCACACAAGCTGATAAGGATGGAGAACTCTACTGCAAAGGTAAAGCGTCACTTGCTAGTACTGCACACCTTTTTAAATACACATGTAACCTGTTCATACTGTCACAGCTAACACAATACCTAGGTTTGCATCTGGTTCCATACACATCCGCTAAACTGATCAAACATAAAAATATACCAGACCTAATATGGACCTTAATAACATGCATTTACAACCGCTTTCAAGTTCACTCTGAGAGTTAATTCATGATGAAGAGGCCGAGGAGTTGCAGACAACAAGATCGTGATTGTCTGAAAAAGCTGATTATATATGATACACCATACAATACAAACACAACATATACAGTGGCACTATTATCAGAACAAGGTTGCACATCAACAGGGGAAGATCTGATGCAACAATCACATTTCCACTGGCCTGTGAATGCATGACTGAGTTGAATAACCACAAGAATACAGCAGAGGGACCCGCAATACATAAATATATCCTAAAGCACACAAGAACATTGTAAGGAATAAGAAAAATAGCTCAAAAGCTTGTTTCACTCATTTAACTGCTTGTTGTAATGTTTGTGTTGAATTTAAAGAAGAGGCTCAGAACTCTTTTATTATAGTTGTTATTGAAGTGCATCTCTCTGCCTCATGTAGCATTTGTGCAAGATGCTAATTCATTTCCAGGTCTCGTATCCCATGTGTTGGTTTAAACTTGGGTTTTAGATGTTAATGCCAGGCCCAGTCAAGGATTTTCCAAGCATTATACATAAATTAAGTTTTTCATGACAGACGTTTTGACTTGTCAAAGTAGGAAAACATTAAGGATGGCTGCATTTCATTGAGGTGAGTCAGTTCCAGGCCTCTGATATGGAGCCATTTTTACATCTTTACATTCTTGCCTTTGACAAGTAGTGAGAAGGGTGTATTACCTCCATTTGAAGCAGTAACATTAGGCCCCCTTTCTAAATGTGTGCCCACGGCACTGGAACCGTAACATTACTTTACTCAGTAATATTCTCATAGGGTGATGTTAGCAGGAGAGAAAAAAGAAAACAGAGAATGCTACCATGAGCCGTAACATTGTTTTCTCTACTGCACGGAACTGTCACATCGGATTTGTTTTCTTTCTACAATTATCCAGTTACGATTTATGTTAGATTAGTTCAATTATCGTGGTCCTGCATATCTTCTGTCTCCCGTTCCCTGGAGAAGTATGCAAACATCCAGATGTTATTTTCCCCACACGTACGTGGTGTGAAGTTCACGTCGCGCTGCAGCGTCCAGGTCCGCAGAGCTGACAATCTGTATCGGATTGCCACGAATTTTGTGAAAATAATGCATTCAACGCTGATTTTGCGACGAACGCCTTTGAAAACATAACTCGTTGCCCAAATGTGACGAATGCTTCTAGCGAGTTGGATAGCTTTGAACTACACGCAGCGGTGCACCACCTGCGGTTAACAGAAAGGATGTGATGTTGCTTCCAAGTGTTGTTTTGTGTCTGTATTGTGTTTTTACGTTGTTTTCTCCTTCTTTCAGCCTGCTATGGCAAACAGTTTGGTCCCAAGGGGTTTGGGTACGGACAGGGAGCTGGGGCGCTGGTGAATACTCAGTAGAGAGCAGACCACTGAGATCTCTGTTGACATGTTTGCAGAAAGCTGCGCTAACTGTCTTCTGACTGCAGAGGGCAGACTGCTGCCTTTAAACATCCACCTGACTACATCCACGTGGAGGATAGGGTCCATACTGAATACTCAAACATGTCTCATCTTTTTCATGCTGCAATGATGATTTGCACCTTCTGATCTTCCCCCCCTTTCCCCCTTGTAATAGAGTAAGTGTTGCTTTTTTGTGTTTTTGTTATGCTTTCCAAACAGAATGATAATAAACAAAGTTGTTTGTGCCATTGTTTCTTTTTAATTGGTGCAGAAAATAGACAATAACATGAGGGAAGCTGTATGCGTTGTGTGTGTGTGTGTGTGTGTGTGTGTGTGTGTGTGTATGTGTAAAATGTCACACAATCATTGTGTCCATTCTTTTCATAACATTGCAGTGACGCATGCATTACACATTACAGTAAAGATACATCCAGTATCTTGAGAGACGCCGTGGGAATTAGTTTCGCTCCACCCATAAAGCTCATTTGTCACATGCCATGCAACCATCAGGGCTGTGAAGAATGACAACACGTTGTAGTGCCATAATTAATCTTTACCATGAGAACAGTGCAACTTCAGAGGAATCAGCCAGGCTTTGTAGCTTGTGAACCAATTCCTAAATGATCATTTACATCATTAAGTCGGCTTACATTGGTTTTAAACATACCTTCCTATTTAAGGTGTAGTGGTTTACAATAATGTAGCCAAATATAAAATATAATGTATCTGTAACTGCAATTGCACAAACACACTACATTTAACAAATCATTTACAAAGATCGGTAATACCTGCTGAATAAAGATATTTTTTTACAATGTGTTTCTCTCTCACGCTCACATATTTTTAACTTCTGACTTCCATCCAGCTTCCACCCACTCGCATTCCAGCTCTGAAAAGAGACACAAGACAATGCAGACAATGGAGCTACATGTGATTTCAATCAAACATGTAAAGCTTCTTGAAACAAATGTTACTTATAAAGAGGTGCAATGTGACCTTATAGGGGAAGGTGGCTAAACACACGACATGACCCAACACAACGCACAGTGCTGTGTAATCTCTTTCTACACACACACACACACACACACACACACACACACACACACACACACACACACGTACACACACAGGGAATTTCATAAACAGCCCGCGGATCTCCTCCTGCCGTCACCAGGAGGAGGCGGGGAAGGTCCACATGAGGAGCCGGGCATGTTCAAACATATCCAGACCAGCCGACCAACCTCTAGTGTTGTCATTGCGCATGGCATTTATATATACACACAGAATATATACGATTTGTTGGATTGGCTGCTATTATTCATGACATATCCCGTACCGGTATGTTTTCCTGAGTGACGCGTCGCGCCGCACAGTAACGCACGAGACGTGTGTTTAATGGACACATCTTGGGACGAATCACTGCTGAAGACTTCCTATATTCCGGCTCTTTCTGAAGACTCCGGCTCAGTGCGGCCATGTCTTTCCCGGCCAAAGTGATGAGAGACGGGCTGCTGGAGAAGCGCAGCAGCGGGCTCCTCCAGCTGTGGAAGAAGAAGCGCTGCGTGCTTACGGAGGAAGGGTTGCGTCTCCATAACTGCAAAAGCGGCGGCGGCGGCGGCGGTGATGCTCCGAGCTCGGCGTGGGGCTCCAAAGCCAAGGAGCTCCGTTTTGAGCGCATGGCCACTGTGGATTGCGTGGAGTACAAACGAGGGCTGGTGTATTTCACCGTGGTCATGGCTACGGGTAAGGAGATTGACTTTCGGTGTCCGCAGGACGGCACAGCGTGGAACGCGGAGATTGCTTTGGCACTGGTGCGCTATAAGAACCTGCAGGCCGTGCAGACGGGACGGAACCGGCACCTGTCCGCACACCTGGGCAGCACTGGGGAGGATGAGGAGCTCTGATCTGGTGAAGGTAAGTCTTCCTGTGATGGAGGCGAATTAGACTAGGGCTTTCATACAATATAGAAAATAAGTTTGAAGGAGGTTATTCTATGTAGTAACTTATTAAGAATTACACATGTGTGTTGTGTCTGAGGGACAGCAGCACCACACCCTCTCATAGGTGGATTGTCTCAGGTTCACAGTAGGCCTACTAACTGTCACTGAGATTAAAAAGAAACCCAAGACAAAGCATCCCTCAGACACATCAAGGGTAAATGTATCGGTATACGTTTTATTAATTGAAAACTTCCAGATATCCTAAACCATTTCCATAAAAACAAACAAAGTCTCCAATCAGTTCAACCCATGATAATCTCCCCTCTTGTGGTCGGAGTTGAGACAAGGTGCAGTGATTGGATGGAATGAAAACATGGATTCTTTTGGGAAATGAGGTGGCACACGGCTCAGAAGCACTCAGGCTAAAGGTTATTTACAAGTGGTACCAGTGTTTATGTGTAGATCAATGTGTCGATGTTCCACTCTAAGTCGTGTCAGCTTTCATTACTATGGCCATCGGCCTGAACGTCACCACAGTCGACTCAGGACACAAATGCTCTCTCACTTGAGGACATAATTAAGACGCAATGAGAGCCTCCAAAATAACATCTGCCTGCCTCTCCCTCACCAGGCAGCCACGTATTTTTAAACACACACACACACACACACACACACACACACACAAACATGGCCTTTTCTTATGTATTTCGCTGACCTGTTGACAAATAGACTTTTGGGGCGAGGAGCTAGGCCCCCATATATCTTTTTCAGCGTTTCCACATTTTGAACACAATCAGTTGTGCCATCACATGACAACATGACATATTACTTACTGAAACTAGTCACTGAGTATGTAAGTCTGAACTATGAGCTCATAGTCCAGGAATCCACAGCGATGCTTCCTTAAGAGAGCAGCAGTAGTCAAGTGCCCAATTTAACTCAGTAGCTGTGGTAACAGTGTCACAACTCACTACAAATGCACTGTATAACACTATCAGCCACACAAGAGGCTAATGTATGAAGTAAGAATTTATTATTAAAAATCTGCTCTTCTCTTTTTCTCCAGGCTTATTACTTTTTGGGAGTAAACCAATCAAGAGTGGTGAAGGGTAGAGGACACCAGACCCATCAGTGTGACTATCGTGCACATCATGATGGGATGTACAGAACGGCCATCAGTTTGGATTAAAGGGCCGTGAACAAGCGTCACAGACACTCTTCTTCTCTTCCTTCATGAGCTTCCTCCCACTGTTATACAAAGCCTAGGAATCAGATATACTAAGCAGCATGGATAGACGTATTTGTCGGAGGTCATTGTGCTGCTTAAGTAAAAACATAGCATGGTTTGGACAGACAATGGAGCCGGGAAATTGTTTAACCCTTGTGCCTTGAGTTTTTAAAAATATATTCCATTTTTCTTTAACGTTTTCTGATGTCTTCTGAAACAGGAGTCATTTTATTTCTTAGGTTTTGATGGAAACAAATCACTCGCTTTAAAAGAAAGAAGAAAAAAAATACTTGAAGTTGAACATGAAGAAGAAATGTTTGGGTTATTTTCATTGCACATTTTATTATTGTTTTGTTATATATATCTTGAAACCATGTACAGTATTACTACACTCTTAAAAATATAAAATACTTTTTTTGTCAGTAATCCTGAAGTCTTTATTTTAGATCAATACATCTGTTCTCTGGAACATGTAATGTCTTTTAGAGCTAAACAGTCAGCTGCAATTTATTTTAGGTTCAGCCCATTAATTGCTAAGCTCATCTGTTTCCAGTTGTGGTGTAACCTTGCTGTTATAGCCTCTGGAAAATACACACATCCCCAGATACACACACAAACACACACACTGGCACACACTCCTTCTCTTGCGTGTGTGCTGAAGTCAAGCAACTTTTTTTCCTGAGCAGTGTGGAGGACTAATGAGAAGCACAATGAGCCAGAGGCATGTGCACACACACATCCACCCACACGTACTCACCTTACGTGCATACCCAGCATGCAATTCAGCAAGGTCTCAGCATCATCATACTCGTTAGTTATATATTGTTCATTAAAGCATGTGTGTATGTGTGTCATGAACATAGCAGTCTGTGTGTGTTTGTGTGTGTGTGTGTGTGTGTGTGTGTGTGGAGCTCAGTACAGGTCAGGAATAAAGGGTTGATTGTGTAGCGACTTCTCCCGTTACTGTGGAAAATCCCAAAGCTAGCCACACCGCATGAGTCAGCGAGGGACCAGGAGCAGCACGAGGAGCGGATACACCCAGCGTTGTTCGAAACACACAAAGACATTGTCAAAATGTTCCGCAGGTACTTTGATGAGTTATATTCATGCAAAACGGATGTGGCGAAGCCGAAGATAGTTGATGATAAAAAACACATTATTCAAGAGACATCACTGAGCATGGTCATTATAAACCTCATCATAATGGTCAAAGCCGTTATACTAGATTGAAACTTTCATCATTTGAATATGTACCTAACTGCAACACAATGTTTATGGTAGATTTACAAAAACTCAAATCAATCCTAAAGGTTTCCAGTTTGCAGATGATGTAATCCACATCTATGTGGCATCAAGTGCTGAAGCGTTACAGCCCTGAAGATCACCTGCCCTCTTTAAAAAAGTAAAAATGGGTGTATGGTAAGAGGGGTGGGGTATAAGGTCCAGTCCTCCACAGTGTGTATGCTCACACTACTCCGAGGAATGCCCTGTCTAAACATCATAACCTTTGTCCAGGGTGTCTGGCTTTCTCAGCAGATAAACAAACACGGACAGTGACCTGCAATGTCATAAACCAAGTCCTAGAACTTGAGTTGAATTGGTATTAGAACAGGGCAGATATTATGGCAAATCTGATTAGTTTGTCAGTGCTTGAAGAAAAAGAAAGACAAAGACTCAGATATACTCTCCAAAAATGCTTGACAAGTCTTCTTCTCAGGATTCACCAAATGGAGCTACGGGGTGCTGTGTGCGCGCTGAACCACTAGAGGTCGCCTATCTCCTGTTGAGTAAAGAGAGCTTCTCTACTCACTGTTGTCTGGCTCAATCTGTGTGTGTGTGTGCGTGCGTGCGTGCGTGTGTGTGTGTGTGTGTGTGTGTGTGTGTGGGGGGGGGGGGGGGGGGGGTGTTTGTGTGGACATTTTTGCCAAGGTCGTGAAGGCTCCTAGTTGCTTTTGTGATTCTATCATTTGTCTTTGTGTATACATGTTTTGTGTGTATGTGTGTGTGTGTGCGTACGTTATATTGTCTTCAATCCTTACTTTTCAAAATACTGTATAAACCTGACATACTACTGTGTTAAATGATCATACTTTGTTCCCTTGTCTTTCCTAGAATATCAAGCCTGGAGCTTGATTGGGGAATGAGTTCCAGCTGCACCGGTCAATTAGTGGGATGAGCATAGCCCAGACCATGACACAAATGTATTGAAAAGCATTCAATTCAATATTTAACATTTTTTATTAGCACATTTTTACTTTCAGATGAACCAGGCAATTTCTCTGGTCAAATATACAGATGGAAACAAACAAGTATTAGCTTCAGAAAACGTAGAATCTTTCATTTAATTGTGTTTAACTGCCAGTCCATTTGCAATTTTTAGCAATTGTCAATTCTGTGGTCTGCGTTTTTTGGGGTGGGGCTATGCTTTTGTTTTCATTTGAGTTAGACAGTGCTGAGAAGCAGGCACGTGCACAGATAGAGCCCTAGTGGTGCTCAAGCAACAGCCCCTTTGCCCTGGATGAGAAAAGTGCCCTTTTTGCTGGAGACACATTTTTAATTCTTCAGTATTTAAGAATAAAGGTTATTCTCTCTGTCATCAAGTCCCCCCAAATGTGTTTTAATATCCGACGGGGCATTTATTTGAGTTATTGTGAGAATTTCGCCCCGACATGCTCCGCGATGCTCACGAGCCCCCTCCACTCTTCCCCCCGCCGCGCCCCTCCCTCCTCCTCCTCCACTTCCTCCTCCGCGCAGTGCTCCTCGCGCCACTAAACGGGTGCACCTCCTTCTCCTCTGACCCGCAGCACCAGACAAACACAGGGCTCTCAAGTTTTGAAGACAGGCAAGAGTGAGAGTTATATAACACAGATGATAGTTGAAGTATTGATTGAATACACATTGCTAATGACTTTCCTTTTAGCGTTTTTTTCAGCGTGATAAATACGAAATGTGGCGGGAGTGTGTGACTTAAGACTGAAATGCGTGACTGTCACGCTCAATGCGTGACACTTGAGAGCCCTGCAAACAGGTCATGACGGTGTTTGTTCCCTGACGTTGTTTTGTGATAAATCGACCACAACATTAGCGCTGCTGAAAACATGACGTCACAACTGGTCCGACGTTTCCTAAAAAAATAAACAAACATAAACTCACGAAATCCGTGATTTCAAAGCCTTGTCCAGCTGTTTACTGACGTTAGTTATGTTTAGAGAATAGAGAGAGGAGAGAGAGAGAGAGAGAGTTCTTATTTATCTATTTAACGGCTCGTGTAGGATTTGCGTGGCCAGACTGAAAAACAAATCATACGGCCTCTCTTGTTCAGAGGGCCGGGCCAAATGTGGAGGCGGGCCGTATCTGGCCCGCGGGCCTTAGTTTGAGGACCACTGCTCTTGGCTGTTGATGTCTATCAATATCGCTCATTTTGAAAATGACATCAGAGGGCAATACGGATCCGTATCAGACCAGCGAGGAGGGCGATACGTGGCTGGCATGACGACCCATTAGCCAATCAGAACGCTTGTACTGTTGTTGCTATATAATAATTCATCTTTATTCATAAAGAAAATGTAAGCTAGTGGTCTGATGCTGCCCAGAGGAAACGCAGGTCGAGGATGTATTGCATCATCAGTGTATTGCTGCTTATGCTTCAACTCTGTCAGCATTTTTTTTTGGCATTGGGTGCCCTTTTTTTTGGTTTGAGCACCTGCCCCCCAAAATGTCTGTGCACGTGCCTGCTGAGAAGTTTCCATGTGTCTGTCAATATGGTCTGTATGGAAGGCTTAATGTAAAGCATAGACATCCCAGGGGCTTTCCTGCAAGCATGTCCAGCATTTTGATATGTCCATCGAGGTTTAAGTGCGGATAAACAAGACCAAGAGCGGCTCTGTGAGCCTGTACTTGGTCGGAGCAGTGCTTTTAGCTAAATGCTAATGTGTGCATGCTAATATGCTCACCTGACAATGTTTGATGTTGTTCATTTTAGTCTTGTGGGTTAGCCTGCCAACATTTGCTCATGAGCAATAAACACCATTGAGATTAGTTTCAAAGGTATTTGGCCATAAAGCAAAGTGTTGACCTGATGATCACATACCAATGCCCCAATAGAGATATTTCACTTGAAACCACAAAATATAATCTCACGGTGTCACTGGAGGATGTCACTGGAGGATAAGTCACATGGTCATCAAAGACTTTATGATTCATTGTCTGGGCAACATTTAATGCACTTATTAGACGTCAAGGCATTTAAGTAAACAGCAAAAACTATAAAACTCATGGTGGAGCGAGAGGAAAAATAAATGGGATCATCAAAGAGTCATCCTCATGAGGATCACGGATGTCTCCTCAAATTGCACTGCATTCCATGTAATAGCTGTTGCGTTATTTCGGTCTGGATCGGAGTGGTGACCTAACAGCAGGAAGTTGCCATCCATAGAGCCACCAGTGAGGCTAAAAGTAATGTATAACAGTATAACAGTGACGACTCCTATCATTATAAGGCACCGGTATTGTTCCTCTCTCTCTCTCTTCAAGCACTTCTTATTAATACTGTATACTTAAAAGTGTGAAATACGCTTTTAGTTCATCATCTGAGTTGCCCTAATCCACCAGCGTCGTGCAAAGGCCAAATCTCTAAGCTCTGACTGCTGGCCCCTTTCATGAATCTGCGAGAGACAAATGGACAGGGGAGGATTAGTCAGTAAGAGAGATGGGGTTGACTAATTATAGCCTTCAGTAACACAAGAGAAAGAGCGAGAGCAACAATAGGGTGGGAGGGTGTGGGGGTGTGGGTGGGGTGCAGTTAAATAGAGGAACATCAGTTCGTTGGTCTCATCTCTGATCATCCTGCCTCTTCTGTTGTCACATCTTTCCGTCAGCTGCTTCTGACCCAGGTACGGTCCCTTCATGGTGTTGTCTGTCAAGCTTTTCAGGTTTCGTGGTATGTCTTCCTTCTGTGCATATATGGTCCAGGAACTGGAAATGTAGTAGTTTGAAGTGATATAAATGTGTCTGGCTAAACCATGTATGAGTAGCCGTTTTTCCAAGTTTTAAAAAGGTTTCTGGATCTTTTGGTTTTTGCAATGGAAATATAGTCTAACCGAGTGATCAATGCACAGTACATGATGCCATTCAGTCAACATGAATAATAGCAGTGATCTTATATCAAGTGTTTGGATGTTAATGTGTTAATGGCAGGGATCTTGGTCTGGGGCTGTGGCTGGACCTAAACCAGAAGTGCATCAGCCAGAACAGGATGATTTATTGAAAAAATACAAGCTGGTTCTGTACCAAAGCATCTCTGTTCAAATCCAAGCTGACGTGAACTTTCCAAAGCCCCTCAGACTGTTTTTTGTCCCTGCCAAGTTGGCGGCACCACATGAGCATCATAAGCATCCATGAGTTACTGGCAGCAGTAAATTCATGATCCAAGCCGGGCCCCCTAGCACACAATCGCCCTGCACAGCTGTCTATCAGATGTCCCCTGGTCTATTTGGGGAGACAAGCCACTCTAAATTCCTCTCCCCGAGATAATCCCGATGAGAAAGATGGGGATGAGAGATGGGAGAGATGGATGAGGGATGGCTATCAGTATGGAATTTTCCTAATCCGTTGGAGCTGCTTGGAGCCGATCATGAGAGGAGGTCTTAGGTGCCATCATGGAATCAACAAGTAAAATGGAAGAGGGACATTAAGAGAGAAACGGTGAGACAAAACTGTCCACAGTGAAGTGTGAGAATACGTTTGGAAAACAGGGACCCTGATTCCTGATTCCTTTTGGGTTTCTCAAATGTAAATTTCTGACGCAACACAAACAAAATGCTGTTCGCCTCCATTTTACTAAAGTGGATACAAGCATCAGTAGCAGGGATCTCATTATATATTAGTTGAGCTATACTCCCTAATCTTTCCATCTACGCCCAAGCATCTCCAGAAGTAACCGCCTGAGGAACAACTAGTCCTGGTTGGGAATCAACGGCTTAGTCCAATGTGTGATTTGGGTGATCTGACCCTTTAAATCTTATCGGTCATCGGCTTTCTCACTCTCACAAGAAATTCAGTCATGTGAAACTATGATTTTTTTACAAGATGCAGGAATTTGTTTTTTATGCGACATGGAAGCTATACGGCCTACTTCTATAAAGTATGACAAGAGAGAAGTAGCTATAATAAGTAAGTGAGCATTTAGAAGCAGGAGAGTAGAAGTCAGTCGGATTGTGTATGATTGACCTGCTGACAGTCGACACATTGAAACAGACGCTCAAAGGAAAGTGTGGGAAGATGATCTGGCCGGCACAAGGCTTCATGAACAAACAACGACAACTGTTTAGTGTGTAAGTGTGTGTGAGTGTGTGTTTGTGTGTATGTTTCTAATCTCTTTCATCTCTCCTCAAATTAGATCTCATCAACAGGATGCCCGAGCATGTGTGAGTGATCAGGCTTTGTGGTCTGATTTTACACGCTCTATAATTTACTCATAAACACAGAACAAAAAGTTTTTCCTTTCCATTAAATCTTTTCTCTTTCTCTTTTATAGGCAAGAGGTAAGACCATTGTTTTCACGACTAAAGTATTTCTAAATGCTAAAATTATAAATTTACATATATATATACAATATACATGCACACATATTTGTATTAAATGTGTTGTCATGAATTATGCTCTCCGTCCAGAGGAAGTCAAAGATCTCAGCTTCAAGGAAGCTGATGCTCAAGGTAAGAGAGATCATGAACCAAATGTGTCTGGCAAACTATAATGTAATACACGCGTTTGACCACAGGAGAGCAGCAGAGGTCACGTTCTCAAACGCTGTACTGTACTTTATCTTCTGATACTTCTTCCAAACATCAGTCTCTACTGCACGACCTGTATGTTTCTAAGTCAAATCCATGAACGAAATGTGCTGATGTACCTTACCAGAGCAATGTAAAAACATCCAGTATTTCATTGCAATATATGTCAATTTCGTATTTGTGCAGAGTATGATGGTGGCAAAAGCCAAAGAAGAATTGGAGCAGGAGGCTTTTGTGAAAGAGGAGGAGAAACAGAACTACCTGTCAGAGAGAGCTCCTGCACTCAGAACCAGCGGCCTGAGCCTTGCACAGCTACAGGTGACTCACAAAAGCAACACTCATCAATCAAAGTGTTCTACTTCCGCACATTCTATTGAATTAAAGGAATTCAAGGCACCGCAGTTCCTTTGTACAGAGGATATCACGGATGACGCACTGTGACTGAACGTTTTGCATGTGCACACATTTGAGGTTGAGGTGATCGCTTTTGTAAAATACAAGTTTTCTTCTCTTGTTGTTTTATGTGTGTGTACGGAAAGGACCTCTGCAGAGAGCTCCATGTTAAGATCGATGTGGTGGACGAGGAGCGCTACGACATTGAAGCTAAAGTCATGCTCAACACACGTGAGGTATACACACGTCCTCGGCCCTTTTTCATGTGGGAAATGTAAAGATCATATCAGCTGATGCCGTGTTATAACTGTCCCCATGACAACACCCTTAAGTACTGATGGTAATTGCCAATTCAAATGTCCTTCCTTGATCCAGATTAAAGACCTAAACATTAAAGTGTTAGACCTAAGGGGGAAATTCAAGAGACCTAGTCTTCGCCGTGTTCGTGTGTCTGCTGACGCCATCCTTCGCTCGCTGCTGGGCTCCAAGCACAAAGTATCCATGGACCTCCGGGCCAACCTCAAGTCCGTCAAGAAAGAGGACACTGAGAAGGTGTGTGCAGAGGGGAATACAAGGCCAAATACTCTCAAGCATGCACATACAAAACACAAGCAAACACGTGCAAGTGAGATGTGTCCCTTCCTTAGGGCGAGTAAGCTAGGCAGCTCCTGTGAATTTTCAAATACACACATGACGTCAGCGCCTTCAGTGCCATAAAACACCTGAAAAGTGTGTTTGAGTGTGTGGAAGTGTGTGTTTGAGACACAGAGCGGTAGGTCGGTGCAGGGCGTGACTGCGCGTTCGTGCGTGTGTGTGTGTGTGTGTGTGAGAGAGGAGGGACAGTACACGAAACAAAGATTCCATTGTATAGAGAAGACTAGCTTTTGTGAGCGGTTCTGCTCCACCGTGCGTGCGTGCAGTTGTGCATGTTCAGATTAAAATGCATTTGTATATCTGTGCACGTCTGCTTGCATGGATGTGTGCGTCTCAGAGTGTTTTAGGTGCTGTAAACTAGTTGTAATAACCAGATTATAAAGTCCTCTCAAACGGGATTCCCAGATGACATCATGGGCCTCAAAAGCTTAGAGACAACAATGATGATAATACTTCCTCCACTCCAGTCTCGTTAAAGAGAAAACAGGGAAATAACTGCTCTCATCCTTCCTCTGTATCTGTCTGCAGAAGAGGCCAGTCGAGGACAGTGACTGGAGGAAGAATGTGGAGGCCATGTCTGGGATGGAGGGAAGGAAGAAGATGTTTGATGCTGCTAAGGGTCCCGCCCAGTGAAAACACAGAAGCTGAAGGGCTGGTGGCATCTACGGCATGCTGCGGCCATGTCCCCACACGCCTGAATGGTGCTCTACACTTTTCTGAAGAACTGATCTGTTGTTTGTTATGGTGTTGAACATGACTTTATCCGTGTGCCATTTTCTATTATTTGCATGTTCACGTAACTGAACCACAGAGATTTAGGCTTACATTTGTACAGCAATTTTTCTTTTAAGGCATCGAGTATCTTGGATGGTATTGTAACTCATTCAGCAGGCCAAATTATATTATAGACAATAATAATAATAATAATAGTAATAATGTGTCTTGACCAAATTGAACTGCATCTTTGATATTCTTGCTGGGTGATAACTGTAAGCACGGTCTATGGTTTTGTGAACTGTAACAAAAAGGCATGCAGCAGCATCAGCTGGATTTACTACAACAACAATCAAACACACCAAATGTATCTTCATTTGTTTTATGCTTTTCTTTTTGGAAATATGTACTAAATAAACAATGGCTGTCTTTAAATAAATGTAAAGAAGGTATTCAAAGTGTTCTTGTTACCACTATCGTCTTTTTGCAGTAGTGAACATTTCACACGTTAAAGATACATCAATACATATCATACATATCAATATTCAATTCAGAATTCATTGTAATCACTTTGGTAATTCCATGACTTCTCACCTATAGCACCGTCAACAGGTTAATAATTTGGTTTATGACCAAATATTTGTTTTGGGTTCTAATTAGAAGATGTCAGCATGCTAAGATGGTGAACACGGTGTACGTTGAATGTGATAGACATCAGCATTAGTGTTTCAGCATGCTGACGTGATTATTTAGCTCCAAGCACTGCTGGGCCAAAGCACAACAAGCATTGTCTGGAGACTCTGCAAACATTTTATATGAGAGGAATATAAAAGGAACACAAGGATAAACATGAACTCATGAGAGAAGCGTTCTGCTGATGTCCACCGCAGCATCCTGTCCACAGCTCCGGCTGCTCTCGGTTTTGCATGTTCACAAAGCACACCGGGACAAGTGCTTCTGTCACGGTGCTTTAATCATTATGGACTTTATCTCGTTGGACGCAAAGAAACTGCAGTCGGCATGTGTCACGGAACATTTACCCCCATATGTTCACCGCAGCAACACAAAACACAGACACACACAAGTCTTCAGCACTAATGCATACTTTGCTTCTTTGGCCAGGGGGTGACGTGACAAACCTGAAGCCAGACGTCTCCAAATGCTGAACGAGTGAAGCAGGCTCACACTGTGCAGCCCATCCACACAAAGGAAAGGATCTGGATACCCATCAAGGAACTTCATCTCTAATTGTGAAAGCAGCTCATCCTGTTTATTATTGCCTCATAGACTGCACAGAATGAAAGAAACAGGTACAGGTTTGGTAATAAAGCCAGGTGAGGTGAAGGGTGTGTGCGTTGGACTGAGCTCGAGTCTGGGTCAGAGTCCGACACACTGGGCCCAGAGGAGAGGACAGGTGTGGCCTAGCAGAGCAAACAGTCTGAATCAGACTGTAAAGAGACGCACTGCCCGATGTAACAAAGCACCAAAACCCAATTTGACGCTCAACATAGTTCCATTCTTTTACTATTGGACCACCCAAATCAATTGCCATTAATATATATATATATATATACACTAATGTTGCATCTTTATTTTTATATAAAGTCTAACTTGTTGATAATATCTGTTTGATATTTTGTACTTTATTACTTTGCAAACCTTTTTCTAAGGTGCTATACAAGCTTTTTCTGCTTGAATTCTTTTTAAATCACTCTTAAATGAGTGATTATTTAGTAATTGCTGAGTAATTGTTAATTTACATATCACTTCCCCTGTTCCCATTACGTACATCTTACTTGGTAAGTGTTACATTCTTATTACTGCATAATGTATTCGCTTTAATGTTATCGTAACTGCTATCTTTAACTCTCTCTCTCTCTCTCTTACACACTCCCCCCCCCCCTCTCTCTCTCTCTCTTTCTCTCCCTGTCTCTCTGTGGGTGGCTTACCTTTGTGGTCATGTGACGCCTCGGTGAGCTCCAACGGGGTAAAGGTGGACTGCTTTGTGCCGCACTGACTGTAATTTGACTGCCGGCCACAAAGTCACTCGACTCTGTTCTGTCTGTGAGCAGTGCTCCTGGAAACTTTTATATTTTTACGTGCAATATGTCCATCAGTCGGAAGAACTGGTCGGCTTTGTCCAGGTAAGATCACATCTGGATCATTTTTGTCTCAGAATAGATGCAGCGGCTGCTTTTAGACAGTAGATGTTATGGAGTTTTAACTTTAGTCATTGAACTAGCATTCCTGTAGCGACAGCAAGTTTGTAATATTTATTTACGGACATAATATCTGTAGTCATTATAAGTCGACAGTAACATAATGACACACAGCTATTTCCTCATTTGCTGTCATTTAAATTATGACAGGTACTTCCCTTTGCTGTGTCGTTGGAAGACTATGTTATAAAGTCACAGTTGTCTTTTATTCAGGTGCAAGTTGAGAGATAACTGGTTTTACTGTTGAATGAACGTGTTCCTCCAGAGAGTCAATCAGCCCACTGGGACTGGCTGCACCAGGAGACTCAGACATGTTAAAGTGTCTTCTATACATCCCAGTGCATACTACTTTGTAAACTGACTGTTTGGTTTATTTAAAGTTGTTCAGACAAGCAGCCAACTGTAACTCGACCTCAACTATGATGAACAAGTAAAGCAGGTTTTGTGTAACCGTTATAACGGCAATCTCTCTCTTTCAACAACCAAAACAAACAGCTATTTGGGTGGATTTCTGTAGATTTGATGATACGCCGTCATGTTTTCTGACACCATTTTTCATTCCTCTGCCTCCATTTCATTGTCGGTTTCACGTTTAAGTTCTCTGATTATTATTCACATCTCCTGTGTCCGCTACGACTCTGTCCTCAGCCTCGCGCGCCAGTGGACAATGGAGGATGAGGAGGAGGTGGAAAGAGAGAAGAGGAGGAGGGTGAAGAGCTCCGGCAGCACCGCTGAACCCACTGCTGACTGCAGCCAAACGACCGGAGACACGCCAACCAGCGACAGCCCCTTTGGGACAGACTCCACCAGTGGGATGTCCCAGAGCCCCAGCAGGTTATTCTCTCGATTTAGGAAAGAGTTTTATTCATTCATAAACCTGTCAACACTTGATTTATAGACTGTCTGAACAGGACTCTGCTGCTTCAGGTGTGTGCTCTGCTTCTCCCCGCTTGTTTACACTACTATCTCTCTCCTTCTGTCTTCCCGTTTCATTCTCTCCATCTTTCTCGCATGTTAGAGGACCATAGAGGCGCTTGCATGTATCCATCTACTTTGATAGTACGCCTTGTCAGGAGATGGATGTCACAGGGAGAGAGGATTCTTACTCTTTTGCCCCATGGGAATGTGCCATCTTTATACTTTTCAAACATATGAATCCCGATACCATGAAAAGCTATCAAACACCACCAGCTAAGATCCTGGAGCAGAAGCAGTCTTCAAAGAGAGAGAGGGACTGTCCAGCCTTTCATGAGAGAAACCTGATCACACACAAGACTGACAGGTCCCTTCCCTCATTACAGGCGATGCTTCATATCCACCGGTCATTGACGTGTGTGCATGCTGTTTCTTTTTAGTGTGGAGCAGATACAGCTGGACTTTGTGGAGATACTGCGTGTCCGAGATGAAAAGCGCAGGACGAGGCACGTGGAGATGCTGAGACGACAGAAGGAAGAAGAGGAGGATGAAGAGGAGGCCTGCACAGAAGGAGCCAGGGTCGAGATACCGGCGGACATGGATGAGGGCAGTGTGTTGCCCTCTGTGAAAGCCACAGCCAGACCACAGCCACCCCTCAGAACAGCCTCCGGCAGCCCCACCAACAGCAGCGGCAGCAACACCAGCATCTACATCACAAGCAGACCAGTAAGACTGGAGTCACGCGTCGCCTTTCACCAGAGTGAAGTAAATATGATGTTATCATGGCCTTCATGTTGCAACTCAACTCAGGCTAAATGTTCCATGCTAGCTGCTATGGAAGGCTGCACTGAGGCACAGCATGTTTGGAGCTTCGCGCGAACATGCCCAGTGACAACGTGAACATACTGGTGTCAAGCCGGTGTCATGATTGCCATATTCAGCACCTTACAGTTGGCTAGCATGCTAGCATGAGCTTATTATTATAAAACAAGTACAGCGAAGGCGGATGGGAGTTTTCCAGACATGTGGTCATAATCCAACACTTCAAACTGATTTTGACTTGATGGATCACCAAAGTGATTTGGATACCTCGTCTGGGAACCACGTGTTGTGCTTATCTGGGCAGTGGATGTTGAACAATTTCAACTTTGGCCTGCTGGTGATGCTAAAGGAAAAGTCACAGAATTACCAACGTTTAATGGGATTTATCCTCTGGGGATAATGAATGGCCAAGCAAAATGTCATAGCAATCCATGTTGTTGAGATAATTCAGTCTGACCAGGGGGGGGGGATTGACCCACATTACCTCCACTAACATTGAATGTCCTGCCTTCCCTGACAGACAGGTAGACAAACACTCACAGCCAAACTATTAAAGCTTCTCTCAGTAAAAACCCAGTGCTCCCATTAGTGCCACCCAGCAGTGTGATACTCATATTTAACTACCCCACGCAGAGGGAGAGTCAAGTTAATCATTTTCTAGATTATACAACAACTTTTCTTCCGCTCAGGAACTGATGTTGTTACGATGGAAAGACTCAGTGTGCCTTACTAACAATATTTTGGTGAACAAAGCCAGATAAAGAGAGTGTAAGATGCCCACACACATACACTCCCTACATATTTGCTTGTTATTAACAACTTTGGTATATTTTCTTTCAGTATACATGCATCACAATATAAAAACGTGAGGCAATTAAGGCAAATACTGTATGGTCTGATTACTGAACTGGACTTGGACTTTACCCGGGAATCAAATAGCCATTCAAATCATATAAAACACTTTGATAAAGCATGCTTAAGGTCATGATATGAACTGTATCTGTTATTATACTCACATGCGGCTTTTATTCAGTGTAGCTGCAAATTAGGCCATAACTGTACAGTGTTATGTAATGTTAGGCGTGCCTCAGGTGCCTCTGTTCAAAAGCTTTTATGCTGTGTGCTCACGTTGATCGTCTCTCCTGTTTCTTTCTTTGTTAGCACGAAAATGGAGAGTCGACGAGCAAAGAGCCGGATCCCAAGCCATCGTCCAACCCAGCTCGCAAGTTTGTCAGGTTAATGAGCACAATTCTATTCTTCTTTTTGTGTATGAGTCATCGGTAAGAATGAAATAAAGATCAAACATGTCTTTCAAAGAAGATAAAAGTTATCGATACAACAAAGTGAAATAAAGGTGCAACGAGGAAAAGTGACGGGGTAGTAGAGCTCTGAAATAGCAACCAACAGCAAATATGTGTGTCTTTATACACACAAACACACACACACCCTCACACACACACAAACACACACACACAAACACACACACATATTCACACACACACACCAACACACACACACACACATGCACAAAGACATTCACACACGCACACACTTGCACGCTCACTCACTCACACACATACACACATGCACACACACACACACACACACACACACCTTTCTGTCTCACCAAGATCTGCTGGTCAGCTAGCTGGAGATAATATTCTCTATGAAGTTTGGACAATATCTCAAAAGGTGACTAGTGAAGAGGTTGCAGTGAAGACTGTAATACTCTGCAGCTTTACCTTGATTTGGATCAGTTGTTCCTTTCTCGTGCACATCTTCAAGTGACCTTTCATTTTGATGTTGCAGTTCTGTCTCCATCTCATTCGACAAAAGCCCCTCCGCCAGCGGCTGTACGAGTCCCACGAGTCCTCGCTCCCTCACGACCACCTCCTCACCTCGGGACCACTGGGCGTCGCCTTGCCAGGCCCCCTCTCCCCGTGGGCCTCATGGACCCAACCAGGAGGTATTTGAACATAACCATCTGTGCTTCACGCTTTGCTTGTCTGGTGGAGTTTGGCTGCACGTTGCGGGCGCTACCGCTCATCAGTTATATAAAGCAACAGCGCCCTCTGGTGGCAAGAGTAAACATTACAGCCATACAAACTACTGTATCATTGGCTCCACCTTGCACAAAGTAAACCGTTTTGAGGAGATGCTCACTGGAGCTTATCCTCATTTGAAGATGAATTGTTAAATATGATCCAAAGTAGCAGTAAATTATATTTTACTTTAACTCAGACCAGGATGAATGGCTCTTCCTCCAACGGCAACTTTGAACAGACGACCAAACCGGCGTTTGTCAGACAGAGCTCCAGGACTATATCTTTCAGGGTAAATACATCTGACCTACACACACACACACACACACACACACATGCACACGTTCTCCCTTCTACATGCCAACATGAACTTCTGCCTATTTGACTGTTAAAACCCCATTTAATCTTGCATCAGCTGTTTGACTATCATGACAGGCTCATTTGCTTGTGTCACTCAAGCTCCTGGCTTATGCTAATCGCTGAAGCAACATTGACCAGCTTTTACTGCTGACTAGTTGCTTTGTTAACTCATCACAAGAGACGGGAGGGCAGTGTTGGTCAGACGACTGTCTGGTAACATTCACATACGCTTGGTTTTACACAGATGATGAGGAAGAAAGAAGAGGAGAGTGAGCCACTGCAGAGGAGGTAAGAAAACATTATTTTCTTTATATTTTGATGCTCTTTATTTCCATCCATCTCATTTTAATGTATGACTGCTTTATTCTGTTGTAGTGCAAGTGTGAGGATGGCCTCCAAGAAGTTTGAATCTAACACCGTAAGATTATTGGCTTTATAGTTTCTAATTTCTGAGTGAGATTTACAGTCATCACTCTGCACCTTGGACAGGAAATTATTCTTTCATTATTGGTTGAGTAAAAGGGTCGCAGATGTTTCGAGAATAGTGAACCAAGTCATCATTGAAACTAAACTGGAGAGGATTTGTTTTAAAGTTGATGATTTACAGTGTGTGTAATGTTACTTGTTCAGGACCAAGATGAAGACAACGCATCATCTTTCCAGAGAAAGTAAGATTGATCAGCCAAGTTATTATTTTGTACCTCTTCCTAAAGTTTAAATGATTGCTTTTCTAGAATCTAGTCAAAGTAAGTGCACAAGATCAAACCAGGCATCTGTGCATTCTGCTTTATCCAGCTCTAGGCAGAGGATTTCATCAAGGTCCATCCAGGAGAAGATGGAGAGACTGGCTCAGGCTGCACAGGTCAGGCTCTCCAGAACAAAACACAAGTCCACTCAAGTTATCCACTTCTTATTTTTCATCAACACAGATGTGTTTTTCCCCCCTCAACCGTTCCCATATGTACGTAGAAGTCAGAAATAATGCGATCTCCAGACGTGACCCAAAGGACTCTGTTCCTGCTGGACGAGGTGTCTAGGAAGAGAGGACTCTTTGAGAAGGAGCAGCAGGCAGCGAGCTCCACCAGCCCGGGAGTTTCCAGAAAGGTACAATTACACTCATCAGATCTGCATGTGGCATCGATGCAGACGTTGATATCATCCGCTTCTACGGGTCATAATTATTTCACATCTCTGTCGGAAATCCACAGGAATTTAGGAGCTTCACATCAGGAATGTCAGACCGGATCAACCGCTGGATCAACAAGTCCAACCACACCGGGTCTGCACACAACCCAACTGTAAGGCTATTTGCATTATTGTGTGTCTGTGAAAACTGCTCATGTGAGGAGGTCTACAGGTGGAGCATCTGGCAGCTAGAGGGCAGTGGTACTCTCAACTATACTGCGACTGAGCAGGCGATATTGTTTTCTTCCTGCTTACTTATGATTACTAAAACTGACCAAAACCAATTCCTTATTGTTTAAAAAAGAAGTTTTCTCCTCTAGTTACAGCAACTATGATTATTTATGATTAAATTCATTGCAAACATCAGTATTTCATTTTTTTCTTCTCATTCTGTTCTCCTAGTCAGTGTTTGACTTTATTCCCATTCAAAATCAACGTGGCATACAGAGAGCATTTATGCTTCTCTCGTCGCTCTGTTGTATTGAGGGTTGATCGTCTTGTAGAAATAAGTCTGAACATCTTAAATGTTCTTTTTGTAGGACTTGAGACATGTGGACATCACCGGTACGAGGAGCCTGTTTGAGAGCCCGGAGGAGGGCAGTGCGCCAAACAACAGCCCTGGAAAAATCTACAAGTGAAAGATGTCCATTTATAGTTCTCAACAGGTAAGATTAGATCACTGCGCCACAATGCACTTTTACATAACTTAATATTTAAATATGAAATTAAAATGTGTTTCTTCCCTTGTGTGTCGGACTTAGTTGACGGTGAGAGGACACGAAGAGAACTCGAAGATTAATGAAGGCCATGACTGACTGATTCTTTTTTCATACTTTTTTTTCATCCTTCACCTCCAAAGCACACTGGAGCACACAGATATACACACACACAGATATATGCACACACAGATATACGCCAAATAGAGAAAACACTTGGGTTTTAGTTTAAAGGACTGAAATGGAGATTTCTGATTTTAAAGTTAGGATGCTTCAATCATACACGACTGCATTGCTTCTTAAATTACAAATATGTCTTATTTAAAACATCAAAACGATTTAATGTGTGAGGAAGAGTAAAAAAGAAAAGTAGACGTTGATATATTTGTTTTAAAGCTTTTTTTCTATTTGCCTTAATGTTGTGTAATGTGCAAGCACTTTAAGCAGGTGAAGGTCTTGAGGCTATTTTAAGTTGGAAGAATTCTGGAGTTGTCGTGTTATGTTTTTGTTTAATCTGACAAAATATTGTTTGTGTTCTGCATGTCTAAGAAATAAAAGGTTTTATTACCACAAATGTCTGTCATAAACTTCTTTTGATTGACACACACCTTCTCGGCCTAAAAGCATACGTGTTCGGTCACATCACTTACGTGGCAGAGGGAGTGTGGAGATAAGAGTTGGATGCCTGTGTCATGTCAGCGGCGGGTTGCGATACAAGGGTGAGACGATGTGTATGTGGAGCTGAAGCAGCTCTGTCTTTATCTGGCACTGCGAGCCACACTCGTGCACACAGCGGTCTTTTTTGGGAATGGCGATAATGGAGAGTACACACTATCTAAAAAGTTATTAATAACACAACAAAGGGCCCTCAAGCCGCTTCCCCACTATGCAGTCTGTCCCTTTACCCTCATGAGACCCTCCTCACTTTCCTTTTAGTAAAAGAAGTCTCTCCATCAGCTCTCTTTCCTAATCGCTCTAACTCAGGTACGTTTCACTGATTATATAATGTTCCCTGTGTGTACAACCACAATGCTGGATGTTGTGCTGTAAAATGTTGAAATGAGCTGTAAAGAATAAGATGGGGAACACGATTCCGAGGTGAATGTCTGGACTTGTGTTTGACGCTCAGATTCCCCGCTGCTCGCCTGAACGCTCCTTGCCATGTCTGACAACGAGGAGGTGGTGGAGGAGTACGAGGAGTAGGTTACTTGTTTCAATGCTTCAGCTGGAATATACTGAACGCGTTTCTTGTGTGTCACAGAATCTGTGACATGACTGCACTGTACATTGACAGACATGTTGTGCCTTGTATCGTATTGTATTGGCAGTATGTTGTTATGTGATGACAGATTGCTATATATTTGTGTTTTTTCTACCAGCATAATAATGTCTGTATGTGTTTGACTTTCATAGGGAGGTGGAAGGTAAGAGCTCTCATCATAATTCACCACATACTGTACACCATTACTATCGCACTGAATTGTGTGAACTAAAGAGGTAGTTGACAGATGTTTAGTTAAGTAATCCAGTGAGCGTAACCTGATGCCACTAATGCGTACACGCAAGGGATTTCAAAGGAATGTAAAGACATTCACATAAATGTCACATTGATTGTAAAAGTGCAGCCAGTTTGTTAAGCTTACTGCTTCCACAACTGTCGGTCAGACATGTTCCTTTTGTTGGAGGCTCATCTGCAGCTCAATGTGTGTTTGTACCAACACACGTCCTTGTTAGGGCAAAGATTGCAGTTGGTCGATTGCTGGGGGGAAACAAATCCACAAAATGTAAATTAGATGAAGCATTACGGAAACAGTTGTTGGATATGTATACCATACTTTGTTTTCTCATTGTGATTATTACATTTGTAAATTCCCTCTCGTGTATTTTCCTGGCTGTGTGATTTAGATGAGGAGACTACTGAAGGTAAGGCACTTGAATTGTATGAATGAAGCTCTGGGTCATCAATGAATGATATTTCAGTTGGACTTAGGGAGTGATGAACATTGACAGTTGGTGGTTAAAATAACATCGCTGTGGTCAGTAGTGAAGAAAGTATTAAGATCCTTAAGTAAAAGTGGAAATACTCCAAGTGAACTCTCTGCAATATAAAAGTAAAAGTATGTAAGTAGAAAATGCTCTGAGTATTAAAAGTACTCATGCAGAAGAAATAGCCACTGTAGATATGTTAATATCTAATAATATTATGACATGGTTGAGGGGTAGATATTTTTTTAACAATTTTTTAAAGGACAACTATTTATTATTTATGTCATGGAGTAATCTGCTGATAATTTTCTCAATTTAATAGATGTTTTTGAAAATAGTGAGATGCCATCACAAGAGATGATTGACAATAAATTCAAATTAATACATTAAATAGAAAAAGGCAGCAAAAAGGGTTATTATTAAAATAGTTTCAAATTAATCATTCTTTGTCTCAACTTGCAAATCAATTGAATAATCAACTCTAACTGTGTGTACTGGTCTGACTGGCTTTACTAAACAGCGTTGTGCTTTTGCTCAGCAGGAGAGCAGGGAGTAGAGGAGGAGGAGGTGGAGGAGGAGGCGGCAGAGGAAGGTATTGCATGTGCTTTCAGCTGAAAGCATCTTTTTTTAAGACATGCCATAAAGTTGGTAAATGTCCCCGGTTTTTGAGGACACGGTGCAAGTACCAGTAGTTTTTTTCTGCAACAATTCGACCTCTCAATCAGAAAACATACAAGATGTAATGTGACGGAGCTCGCGATGCACATGCGTTGTGTCTTAGCCTAAACATTATGCCACAAGGCTCAACTTTAAACGTGTCACCTCGAAGAAGGGCTTGAATCTGTTTTTTAGTGCTGTAACTGTAACAATATCACTGTTATTGGATCAATATCACTGTAAAGGAATACAAATTAATAAAGTTATACAAATAAAAAGGAAGAAAAAATAAATAAATACGTAAAAAAGTAATGAAAAGTATTGAAAAGTACAAAAGTAATTAAAAAGTAATAAAGAAATCAAAAGTAAAAAAGTAATAAAAAAGTAATTAAAGTACAAAAGTAATACAAAAGTAATGAAATAGTACAAAAGTAATAAAAAATGAATAAAGTCATCAAAAGTAAAAAAGTAATTAAGTTATACAAATTTATAAAAAAGTAATACAAAAATAAAAGTAAAACAAGTATCACATCTACAGCACTGAAAATACACTCATGCATGGCACAGACACAAACACACACACACACACAACTTCAACAGCTCTTTAGTGCTGCCTGCTTGAAATACCAGAGGTGGGTAGCTCATTCCGAAAGGATCCCTTGTTATCTCTTGTCCGGCGTTCTGCTCTGGAACAGAGGGTCAATCCAACAACCAAACCAACAGAATGTGAAAACATCTCCAAAGAATGCACACAAGCTCCGGAATGCTTTTTTTAATTTTTAAACCAGCCGTTGTCATTTAATTATGAGAAATATTATGAAAAATGAAAAATCACTGACAAGGTAGAATGATGGGCAATAAGTCAATACACGACTTTTCACTGACGTGCAACTATTTCAACTGTCTCCTCTGCCAGACACCGTGCAGGATGTGGATGAACCTGATGCAGAGGAGGAGCCCAACGAAGAACGAGGTGAGGGGTTGAGGGGGAAAACATTGTTGTCTTGAATACAGACATGTGATCACTTTATTGAATGTGTCAGCGGTTCCCAAGGAAGAGAACATCTAGAGTCGGGTATATTTTGACAACAAAGCAATTATGATTCATTTATATTCAATCTGTCATCAGTCAGAGACAGACAGGAAAATTATATGTTCCTCCTCTCTGTCTTTCTTACTCTTAGTCACACGACACATAGACACTGGGAAAAAGCAAACCGCATCCCTCAGGCCTTTTCTAAGTAGTCAGAATGTTTTACTTTCTGTTTAACCTAATCAGCATTGATGAGGCCTTTCTCCCTCTTGTCAAAATTTGAATTTGTTCAGAATCTTGGTTTCTGCAAAACCTGAAACAGTTATAAATGTCAGCCTCTTTGACTTTAAGGTCTTTCAAGCATTCGGTAAAAAATAAATGTTGCCGTCATTCAAATCGAGTCACATGATGCCATACCTTCTTTGGCGAGTCGTCTATCATCTAGAGGACAACCTCACTGACAGATTGTTAATTGTGATTGGTGACACTTTACTTTCGACACAGCCACCAACATATAAAAGCGAATACTAACAGACTTTCTCAGCACTCTATTTGGGCCTTGCTCTTCTTTCCTCTCAAATATCTTATTTTTGTTCCAGATGGAGAAGAGGAAGTGGAGGAGGGAGAAGGTAACACTGTTTATCAAAATTGCTTCACATTCAATTGTATTACACCTTACCACAGTAATAATTCTTTCTTGGATGTACTCCAAGACCTTTTGCCTCAGATGAACTCTCTGCTTAACGGAATATCCCGCCCTGCTGTTCCAAGCACAAACACAGTCTCCATTGTTTTGAACTTGTTGTTGTTTCTCATATTGGGCAATGTTTTGGTGTGCCGTTAGCGAATGTGTGTGGTCTGGTTTAACTCATTGTCTTTCAAATATATTTCCCTTCTAAACAGAGGAGGCCAAACCAAAATTCAAGTGAGTAACACTCACACACACACACACACACACACACACACACACACACACACACACACACACACACACACACACACACACACACACACACACACACACACACACACACCAAGTTTGACATGTTGGGAAATACACTTATTGTCTTTCTTGTAGAGAGTTAGACGAGAAGATCCATGACACTCTCATCTGTATGTTCATCTATCATACTGACAGGAGCCGGTTAGCTTAGCTTAGCACAAAGACTGGAAACAGGGGGAAACAGCTAGCCTAGCTCTGTCCAAAGCTGATCCAAAAGGTAACAAAGTCCTTCAAGCACAGGTCTCTAAATTTCCCTAATCAACACCTTCCATGTTGTTTGTTTAAACTGTATAAAGATACTGACTGTGGAAAAAAGAAGAAGATCATAAATCATTGTTTTTACACATTGGCTTTTATATGGATTAAACACACAGCCACATAACTACGGTACTTTATACCCCTTCTGACTGCCGCAACAAGTCGCTGTGACTTACATGTCCTGAGAATATCTGTACGGAAAAAATAAATGCTCCTTCTCAGCTTGTAACTTCACTTTTTTATCGTTTCTTCAGCATCAAAACTATCTTGTGCGCATGCGTGGGGAACACAACATTGCAAAGAGGAACTGCTAATGGATAATTCCACGCACTTTAAATGCTAGTTTGCCAACATGTAAACAAATAGGCTGTAAAACGGGGTTTAAAATGGTAGCGACCCCACAACATCGAATCCACAGCATTCTTTCTGTTGACGTCCCCCAAAGCATTATGGGAAGCATTACGGTAGTTCCTAAACAAGTGAATATCAAATAGAGGTTAGACAAAAGATAACTGCTCGGAGTGATAAAATACATCCATGATATTAATACATATTTATGACTTTAACAAGGATCAGAATATCCCATCGATTCTGAACCTATCTAGTTAAAAAATAATAATAATAATAATAATAATAACATAAGTCATTGATAATATAACTTTGGTGGACAATTGTCACAATACACATAGTTAAATGAAAGTAAACTAATTCAGATTTAGATTCAACTTAATTGTCATTGGGCAGAGTTCAGGTACTGAGGCAACGAAATGTCTAAGTAGGTACAGTAAAGTAAAATAAATCAGGATTCTGTTTTTAATCCTATTACTCTGAGCGTTGTTCATGTCCTGTGTTTTTTTCTTCTCTTTTTTAATCTCCAGGTCATTTATCATGCCCAACCTCATCCCTCCTAAGATCCCAGATGGAGAGAAGGTGGATTTTGATGTGAGTGAGACTTACAGTAGAGAACATGCATAGGCTCCTGCCTCATGATGTAAAGCCAGTGACCCATAGACCAATACCATGAAGTACAAACACACTTAACCCCTGTTTCTCTAGGATATACACCGTAAAAGGATGGAGAAAGACCTGATGGAGCTTCAGACTTTGATCGTGGTTCACTTTGAGAGCAGAAAGAAGGAAGAAGATGACATCATTCATCTCAAGGACAGAATTGTGAGAGCCTCAGACTACAGTAACTTAAATGTGATAATTCACAACATAAATGTCTGATTTAAGATCTGCTAAGATGATGATTTGTTGAGCAGGACAAGCGTCGTTCTGAGCGATCAGAACAGCAAAGAATCCGAAGTGAGAGAGATAAAGAGCGGCAGAAGCGTCTTGAGGTAAAGTCACGAAATGAAATGCATACTTCCTTCATCTAATGAATGATCCACCATCGAGAACATGTCACTCCTGAACCTCTCTCTCTCTGGATTCATGTTTTTTAGGATGAGAAAGCTCGCAAGGAGGAGGAGGAGGCCAAGAGGAGAGCAGATGAGGATGCTAAGAAAAAGAAAATCCTTACCAGCCTCCACTTTGGAGGTTACATGCAGAAGTTGGTGAGTGGGTGGAGGGTTCCTAGTGGGAGGTTAACATAGTTCAAATGTGAAGGATGAAGACCAGATCTAAGTTCCTTTTCACTTTCCCACAGACAGAAAAACGGAGCGGAAAGAGGCAAACTGAGAGAGAGAAGAAAAGGAAAATATTGAGTGAAAGACGCAAATCTCTGGACATCGAGAACTTGAGCCAGGACAAACTCAAGTAGGTGGAGACACATTGTGTCATTTTACTGAAAGAAAAAAAATGAAGACATGAGACAGTGAAAATGATCATTGAACATAACCAAAACAATCACAACCCCACCGTCCCATCTCGATGCATCTGTGTCTCACAGGGAGAAAGCTAAAGAGCTGTGGGAGTGGATGCAGGAGCTGGAGGCAGAAAAGTTTGACCTGCAATACCAGCTCACCAGTCAGAAATATGAGGTGTTACAACAGTTCTCAACATCTATTGTTGAAATAAAGCACAACATATAGTATACCTCGTTCAAGTAACATTTGTATGTTTTCTTTGTTACAGATTAATGTGCTGAGGAACCGTGTCAGTGACCATCAGAAAATGTAAGAATGAACTTTATATCTAATATTGTCTCTCTCTGATGCCTCACTTAGAGGCCCTTTTCACTGCAGACCTGTTGCCTTGTCAGAGCAGGGAAAGCACAGGTGGGACATTAATGATGGCTGCATTATAATTATAATAATAACCTTCAATTTTATATAGCGCTTCTCTAAATACCCGAAGTCGCTTACAGAGTCCAGAGTCCAGTAGTCATACACACACAGTCATACCGGTGGTGGTAAGCTACATCAGTAGCCACAGCTGCCCATTTTGGGGCATTCCAATGAGTCTTTCCAAGGTATTGTGAATGTTCACTTTCTGGTGGGTGTGGTTTACATGGACACTTAATGCAATGAAGCCATTGTTAAGGTTAGAATTTGCTTTTCCTGCTTTGAAAAGTCAAAATGTCAAATATTAGACATCCTCCTAGTATTTCCTATAATGAATAAACTGAACTTTATGCACAAAAAAAGATGCTCTTTTAAAGTTGAGGTTGTGACCGGAGTAGTTTGTACTTTTGATTTCAAAAGTCTTTATAGTCACACTCCATGGCGGAGTGAATGACCAGTCATAATATTGTTTCAATATGCAAATACATGTTATTTCAAGTTTTAGTAGTATGCTCAGTTTACAAAAATGTGTAAGGTCATGCTGCAGTATTGTAAATGGTAAATAAAGGAACTGATAACAAGAAGAATGTAACGACTTCAGACATAAACAAGTCACATAGACATGTATTAAAGTCACAGACACAACAGTTAACTTGTTGAAGTTAATGTGTACATTCACCCACTGGTAACAGCAGGTTTTAGCTCATGGTGAGAGTGGTCGTCCCGTAACCACAACCTACCCCCGCTCTCCCCATAGTTGCATGTCAAAGTGTCCTTGAGCAAGACTAAAGACCATTGCTCCCCAGGCGCTACACCTGAATCACTAAGGATGGTTTAGAGAAGAATTTCCCAGGGGGGTCAATACAAGTGTATATTTCTTTTTGCTTTCTTTTCTAACCCCACACCTTCCCCAGCCTGTCACATCCAAGCTCTAATTTGGCTTCACATGCCCCCTGAGGCTTTGTTACTCACTCAAACTGGGAGAGCTGGCTGTGTGGCTGGGTGTGGCCGGCAGGTCAGCGCTGACACCCGTCACACACTGAAAGAGCACCTGTATGTCTCTTAGTGTGCTGATTGCCTTATTATCTTTAGAAAGGATGAGGATTCTGCACCCTCACAACAATAAAGTGCATTTTTTAATGTTTTTTTGTGGACAGATATGTTGTCTTTTACCTCATGTGTCCCTTTCTTTTTTCAACAGATCTAAAAGAGCCAAAAGAGGGCTGAGGAAATGAGCGTGAATGTGCAGCTCAAGCAGTGTCAGCATCAGCCCCATCCTGCAGCCACCGCCTCAAACCAAGCCCTGGCTTTCCTGCCACGCCCTGGTCCCTGTTTCCCCACTAACATCACCTACCAATTATATGCAGGTTTCCAGCGCCATCTCACTCGAATGTATTCCTTTTCTTTCCAATCATTAAATTAGATCCTCCGTGTTTAAGGGTGTAAATGAAAAAAAAACGTTCTTCAATCAAGGATTCTTTGCTTTTTTTGTGTGCATGTGTTAACTGGCACTCAAAACTCAAAAGAGTCAAATTACATGAATGCAGAAAGCCTGAAGCTAATACAGGAAGAGACATCTTCCTACTCAGAGACAGGCTCTGACATGACCAAGACTGTCATAAAGCTCCGTGGGCTAACGCCCAGACATCCACCCAACAGACACATTCACCCAAACTTGGAAGAGAATTAATCATTTAAATTCAACCGAAATCCAGGTGGGAAAGTCCTTTAAAAAAAAGAAAAGAAAAACACACACAGTCGTTCTAACCTCTCTTCAAAAGGAAGGTTAATATCAACGTTGTTACAACTTAATGAAATGAGCATACCATTCAAAGGACGTATGATTTATGAATTTGTGGTCAGGTTTTACTGTATTTATCACAATTAATAAAACACATACATGATGTGGTCTAAGGGTGGTGCTGTGTCTATATTATGCTCTATATCATTTTATTTATAAATGTATTTAAACCAATGAAACAATACAACATTATTATCATACCAGTGATTATGTTGGATAGTTAGATAGGAAGAGAAGTGCCATTCACAGTTTTTCACATTCAACCTTAGTGAAAAGGAATGATGGAAAAAAAAACTGCCGGGACAAAGCTATCAAAATATAAATGCTGCAGGATTTAAATGTAGAACCGAATCAATAATGTTCAATATATTGTGAATACCAGAAATGAACAATGTATGTATGTTGTGAAAATAGGACTTTTATGATCAACTTGTGGGATGTAAATCTCACCCAACCTGCTTAGGTCAGACTTTCACATTGTAACGTAATTCAGAATTGAACAGCCTGGAAGAGCTTCTACAATAATACGAGTCTGCTGTAGTTCTCTCCATTAGGGAGACATTTATTCACTGATCAAAAGCAAAGTACAAACCACGGGGAGCTCTCCTCAACATGCAAGTTGAAGCCCGAAAACCACACCTTTTTTAGCACATCAAGATTCCATCTTTTATACCCAGATCTCGTCACAGGTGCATATCCCATCCCTCGTACCCCCGGGTGGGGGCTGTCTGTTGGCCGTGCGCCCCTCTTGGTATGTGTAAATACTGATAACAAGTGTGAATGTTGAATACGGTCAGGCGTGTAGCTGCCCTTGAGCTGCAGACACAATATCTCTGTCTCCTCACAGGCAAAGTGCCGTCTCTTCTGATGCTTTGCCGGAACCTAGACATTACGGTCCCTTCAATAAATCAGATTAATATTAACAACATCCAGGTTAGTAATTGGAGCTGAAAGGCTCATCTTTTTTGTCGGCATAGTTGTTTTCTCAGTGAGAGAGCGGCATGCACACACCACAAAAACCCAGCTGGAACGAAAACTTGGAGCGTAATTACTTCAAGAGATTTCCAAGAGATGATGAACAGAGATACTGAATACATGCACATCGTAAGAACCTTTTGTTAGCACATCCAATTGCATTGTTTATTGAAGAAAAAACCACCACTTACAATGCTGTCTTCATATCTGTTATTTATTATTTGAAGACTGAGTGACAGAGAAAGCTCCTTATTATATGCCACAGACATTTCCAAAAATACATTTCAATCAATACTGACTTCTACCTTCCCCGAGGCACATGAGCCCGAGTCTGATATGTACAGGATGACTATACGTCTAACTATGTTGGAACCCGTGAAACCCCAAGGGTTCCAACCATCTCATGTCTTTGCTTTCGTGATTTGTAATGCTGTCTTCAAAATACATTGGAGTTTTGAGAGGTTTTAAAACTAGTTTTTAGGAAATAAGACTGTAGTTTGGTTATGAGAGCATATACCCTGTAATCCGATTTTAAAACTGCAACGGTAAAGAAGCAAAAAATACATTTCAACGGTGGATACATTTAAATCAGACATTAAAAATGGTTTCCAGGGGGATGACAGACTGTTTAAATTTGCTACAAATTCCTCAAGTCAACATGAATGGTCATAGCTGGTGTTACATGTTGTGTACAATATTCCAATACTTCTCTTTTTCCAATTCCTCAGCTTATACACAAAAACAAACAATGACGAAAAAACAAACAATAAAAAACAAACAACGCCGACAGTGTGTACATTTCAATAGGACACTTTATGACAAAGCAACAGAATATCACCAAGACTTTTAGTACTGCATTGTCAAGGAATAGTTTAGTATTTTGGGAAACATCCATATGCACTTTCTCAGTGAGAGTGAGATGACCAGATTGATTTCATATCTGATGAATATGAAGCTCCACCAGCAGCTGGTTGTTAGCTTAGCATGAAGCCTAGAAACAGGGAAACAGCTTCTCCAGCTCTTTGCAAGGGTAACATATCCCCACTTCTGAACACCTTTACCTCTTGTTTGTACAAAGCACACAAAAACAAGTGTGCAGAAAGAACACATTGTGGTTTTACAGGGTCCATAAAACCTGTAACATCCCAACGTGTTGTTTTAACACTTACAGGATGAGACACACACGATACTATGTGTTATGTGTTGAGCCCTAGAGGTGCAGGAGGTGGATTATGTACCTTTGGACAAAGCCAGGCTAAGCAAAGCTAACTGGCTGCTGGTTGCACCTTCCATTTATAAAACACATTCAATGTGCAGACATGACAGTCAACAGGCCTGTTTCCCAAAATGTCGAAACTATTCCTTTAACTATTTAGGCACTTGTGTGAGAAGCTGTTTGTTCTTTTATTTTTATAAAACTAAACTCTGAATCCCAGAATGAAACAGATAACAGAACAAAGTTCAAACTGGATGAACAAGTTTTCATCCAGAAGAGACAGTATCACAAATACACAATATCTTTTGTTTTTAGCTTTTCAAATATGTTTCTTATTACTTTAATTGTGGCTGCTCAGACTTCAAGGCCACAACTGATATGTTATCTTTTCGCCACTGCAGACACCTTTGACAATGCCATTCACTGATCTAAAAAGTCACTGCATGCCTTCAGTAACTTTCACTGCAGATACCATTTCTGGTGTATTGTAGCTCTCGGGCCAAAAGAACTGAGTTTCAGCTCACGTCATTTAGCAAAAACACACTCACCCCTTTATAACACAGACAGAAACATATCCAAATTAAATACATAAAACGCTGCAGGATTACTCATGAAATTAAAAGCTCTCTTTTCACTAAAGTATGTACAATGTATGATTCACTCTTAATTGATATGCTCTTTCAACAAAGTCATTATGTGAAGAAAACGTTGTACTCTTCTCGTTGAAAGGGTGTGGCCACAGCAGTGTCTTAACATGCTGGCTTTCATCTGAATGTACACGTGAGAACGTGCAGGAAGAGAGAAACACAACGATGTTTTGGTCCAAATGAGCCTTTAAATCTGAACATATCTAGACACAAACGAACATAACAAAATTATACCTTTCACATATTGTGGTGCCGCTCCCCTCTTCAAGCGCACTCACTCAATTTGCATCGACTTGTGGACCGCTGTGGTGATGTCGTTCACAAAAACTGATTTTCCCATCCCCAGCTGTAGATCAAAATGTTGAAAACAAATCAGTTAAGTGTCGATCACACACACACGCACACACACACACACACACACACACACACACACACACACACACACACACAGACATACCATTGCTCTAATTAAAAATGAAATGTACTGTGACGGCAACTTAAAGTAGCCTCGGGCCAATCATGGCAGTGGGGTGTGTTCCCTCTTCTAACCTGTCACTTTTAGTTTTTGATTTATAGCAAGTAAACATGTTTCTACCGTTCGTATCATACATGTAAGCACCCTTGCTCATAGTCATATATAAACTTCATGAATATCTCTCATGTATTCTGACAATCCTCTACTCTGTCTTTTCGTCTCTCCTTCCACTCTCTTCCATGTGTTACTCCCATAATAGTGAATATCAAACATCAAAAACCAGTCCGCCGAGATTCCAACGTGACTGTTTCTGTGCTCACTGAACTTCTGGGTGTGGCAGGAGGGAAGGGAAAGTGATTGTGCTCGCAGAGGAGTTACCAATAAACAAACTAATGTCAGATGAGCCCTCCTCCTGCTTGAGTGCAGGTGTTAAGACTAAAACCCGAGACACGGATACAAAAGGTTCGTCTTGTCTCTGCCTTAAAGACTCTCACACAGTCAGTCACACAGCATATTTTATATTTCTGTGATACCTTTTTCACAACGCCTTGAAAATTCTTCTCATTCCATAAGCTGTAGAGCAGCCGGGAAGCTGCTTTGCTGGCTTTGGGGAAAGAGCTAAGGAGCAGAAAGAAGGGCAGAGGTTATGAAGAATAAGCAGCAAACATTTCGTATTTCACAAGCCATGCTTCTCAGTTTTATAGCTTATTGTGACCAGTTGCCTGTTGGAAAACTGTTTTTACAGAATAGTTACTGAAATGTTACTTTTAATCATGAACATGTATTACTAAAGTTGCCAGCGGGCAACATGAAAACTCCATCCCCAGCTAGAGAATTGTGAAAAAAATTCATGATTTTAAATATATCCGTAGCATTTGTTTGTAGGACCCACCCTTTAAAGGTGCAGTGTGTAGGATTTGGCGGGATCTAGCCCTGAGGTTTCAGATCGGAACCAAGTGAAACTTCTATGTGCCAAAACATGGAGCGTTAGTCGAACTACAAACGACGCACCGACATCAAAGGCCCTCTGGAGCCAGTGTTTGGCTTGTCTCCAGGAAGAGCTCTCGCTCCATATGGAGAAAGAAATGTCATTCTAAAGTAATGAAAACACAACGATTTGTATTTTCACGTGATTATACATGAAAAAAAAGATACTTATTAATATCATATTATCCCTCGAAGTGCGACACACTGTTCCTTTCAAGGCCAAACCAGACCAGTATGTGTGTGCAGCTGACACAGAGGCTGAACACAAACAAATGCATTTTCGACAAAAGCTGAATCTTTAACACACAGTTGAATAAATAAAAACTCACTTGTTCTCGCTGAGGTCAGCCACTGATGACACCAGTTCCTTATTGATGAGCTTCTTGCTGACCACGGTGTCCGCCAACATTATATTCCTGACTGTCTTGCAAGCTGTCGCTATAGTTTCGTCAGAGTTTCCCATCTCTCGGGGGCCGGCGGAGAGGAGGCTGGTGAGCTCAGGCAGGATCTGCTTTGCTGCGGAGAAGACGAAGGAAACATACACTTCATCAGATTTATGTGGACTAACTCTACATTCATGTTTCGTTTCTGCTGACTACTAAACATAAATACTTGATGCTTTTCCTTACCCATGGAGGTCTGCAAACTGCTGGTCCGAGACATGTTACCCAGCAGGGACATGGCAGTCTTCTGCAGGCTCTGGTCAGGAGACTTTAAAAGAGGGACTATGTGCAGCAGAGCCCCCAGCTTTTGAACCATAATCTCACTCATGGCACTGGACCCCTGACATGCAAGCAAACAATACAGAAGGAAGAAAACACATTAGCCATGTCCCACTTCCTTGTTGCAGTTACGATTTGTGTTTGACATTACATGCATCTCCTTTTCCCTTCCAGGGTTCTAACTACAGTTACGGGTACAGTTATTTTTTCGTGCAATTACTGCTTGAAAGTTACAACTTCATCATATATCTCAAACAGGTAATCAATTTTCATTAAAAAAAACAATTAAAGGCGCACCTCAGTCCACTTGACATTAATTACTTGACATGTTCCATCACTTTTCTAGTCATCTGATCTTTCTTTGTATAAAGTACTGCTGTAGTGCACAATATACATCCTCGTCCTCCACTGCACTTTATTAATTTTGTATGATTCTGTCTGTACTATTTTTTAACTGTTTGTTTCATGTCATGTTTTGCATGTTTGTATGTATTACATTTTGTCCTTTATGTGGACCCCAGGAAGATTAGCGGCTGCTAAGGCGTCAGCTAATGGGGAATAAACTAAACTAACTTCTTCTTTCTTTCTCAAGTAACCTCTGAATCTCTGGAGACAGAACTCCACCCTGTCTCACAAAACAAGTCAGTTCTTATTATCAGTTGTGCCATTGTGTCGTTACTCCCACCACATCTCTGTCTCTGTTGCTTCTCCCTTTTCTCTAGTCCATCTGAGGTCATTCTGAATGTCTGTTGACACGACACACACATTGGAAAGCCTAATAATGATCTTCTTTGTACTCACCATTCCCTTGTTGGCAGTGAGGTTCTGCAGGGCACCACAGCAGGCTTCCAGGGTGGCACCTTTCTTGGACGAGGCCAGCAGAGACAGGTATGTCTGCATAGCTTTGGGATGGCACAACCACTTCACACCTGATGGGGGGGCATCCTCCGGCGTTCCCCGAACGGCGTCAAATGAAAACTGTCGAGAAAGGAAGAGAGAGATTTGAGGAAGAGGAAAGGCTGCTTCGATTTAAGGAACATCATGAGTCAAAAAACACGAGGTGGAGGGTGTGGTGGTTGGTGGGCACCTCTTTTTTAGCCTTGCTGCTCTTGGGGCTGAAGCATCCGATTGTGGGGCTTGTCCTACCCCCAGGTTGGTTTTCTGTCGCAGGTTGGTACTTTCTGAAGCATTCAGGAGACTCTTCCTCCAGTTGGTAGGTCAAGTTATGGAGGATGCATGCACAGTTCTCCACAGACTAGAGGAGAGGAGAGGAGAGGTTAACTATACTAATACTACACTTCATAGCAAACATATCTATGTTCTAATTTACCTGCCATATTTATTCATGACCATTAGCCAGTGTGTTTGAAGAGAAATGGAGAAAATACGATGATGATTTTTTTTGTAAGTTTCCCAATTGCAAAAATAAAAACACTATGCACTTCTCATTCAATGCCATTAAATGAAAGTGAAGACCTTATTGGTGGTTCATATTTTTGTTAGTTTCTTCTATGTAATTTGTGACACACATTTCCTATTGATTAAGCACACACCCATTAAGGTATATATCAAATCAAGAGACAGTTTGCATGTTCATTTTCCAGGAAAATTCTTCTGCAAGTTTCAGTCAATTCATTTGGGCTTAGTTATTGAGGCTTGATTAATAATACAATTATCTTAATCAAATAGTAAATGAAACACAATTAAATGGCAAAGCTTAATAGAAAGAGTGTATACTACTGAAACATGTATAGCATCAAAATGCATAAAACCCAGCAGATGTCCTCATCCATTAACACAATTACTACATCATCGTCATACTCCACTACCATATGAAAATCTGCATGTGTTGCAAAGCACATAGAAGCAACACATTCACACATTAAAACTTCCACAAATGAGCTGAATGTATAAACATGCTGACTGAACCAGAATACGTCACCAGGCATAAATCCATTAATAGCAGTTATCTGCTCACACATTTACAATTTAGAGTGAGCGGGACAATGCAGGAAAAAACAACAACATTGAGAGCCAGAAAAATAATGTGTGGCCTTATAAACAGGTAGTAGAAGAAAAAGAAAAAGAATCCAGTGGCCAGTTTCAACTCTCAATATTGAACCTCAAGTCTCTCTTAGCATTGTAGTGAAGATGAATGACAATTCCTCTTTTAGGCGCTAGATAATCGTCTCCCTAATTGATTGAGTAAAAGACAGTATACATTATATTCACAGTAATGTTAGTGGTGGTGTAGAACAGAGTGGACGAGTTTAAAGAGAAAATAATTTCAGTAGACTGAAAAATCTTACTTTAAAACTTTCTCTGTAGCAGCCGAACAGAGTTCAACAAAATTGGCAACGGTGATGTCGTCTTTGAGCATTTTAATTTAAACAAATACTATTGGTGGATGGGAAAATGTACTTTACCTTGTCATCGGGGTTTTCCTCCGCCACACAGGACTGGATGTAACTCATGAGGGAGTCAATGAGGCCATTGCACTCTCTCATTGCCGTCCGCTCCTTCTCTTTGGAGCAGCTCAGGTTCCTACACACAATCATCATCAATCATTCATTTATTTCCAAAAGGAAACACTTATTATATTCTAGACAAAACACATCTGGACTATAATAGTGTACACAGAACTGTGAGGGCCAACATGAAACTTGGACCATCCCATTCTAAAGCAGTGCCAAAAATAAGCAAGTTGCAATAATTGTACACAATTACATTACATAACTGCCAACTTGTCAATAGAGACCACTTCGTCTGCCGAATGTTCAGCTGTATGTCACAAGAAAATCAAGTAAAACAACTCGAATAGGTAATGTGTCACAAAAAAAGAAGAAGAGAATTACAGCTTCACGGTTGACTCCACCAAAGTCAGTTGTGGTCTAAATCAATGCCTGTGCATAATTATCATCACTTCATCATTTACATTCTATTAGCCAAAGAAATGTATCATCCAAACCACTGATCATGTCAATGATCTCACCTCAGGCACCCTGTGGCGCTGTAGAAGACATCAGGATGTACGTTGTTCTTGGCACAGTTGTCTGACCAGCAGGTAAATGGCACCACCACATTCTCAGTCAGGGCAGGCAAAGCAGTGGCTATAAGTTCCTTCTTCAGCGCATCAGAAGAGGACAGGTTCCACAGCAGGCCTTCATGTGGCAAGAGCAGTCAAAGTAAAGGCATTAAACATCTACGTATTTCATCCGCGCGCCATGTTGTTGCCCCTATGAGGTTGAATTTGTTCTTAAAAACACAATGTTTAATGAAGAAATGGACAGTCAAAAAACCTCATGCCAAAGTGAAGCGTATTTGAAAGAAATGTACAATATGAAATTAACGAAATGGTTATGTTTAGGGATAGGACATGCTATTTTAGTAAACTAGGCCACTCTTCGACACAATATTTTGAGGGGCTGTCTTAATAAAAATATCCCACCAGTAATTTGTTTCTGGGTCTCAGTAGAATCGGTCTCCTTTAGTAGCTGCAGGGACTTCGCTATGCCGCCACAGTGCTGGACCTCCAGCTTGTTGTCCTGGTCTTTGAACACCAGGTTCCTCAGAGCTCCAGCAGTGGCCTGGTTCACCCCGGGGTTGGGGCTCCGCAGCAGGGCCACAAGAGCGGGGATACCTCCTAGTTGGAAAACCTGCAATGCGGAAATGTGGAGGGAATCTTTGTTGAAAATGTGTCAATGTATTCTCAACACGATATGTTATTATGTGCGTAATAAACGCTTTCTTCTCCCTTTCCCTCAGGGAAAGGCAGGTCACACAAAAAGGCCTTCATTCACACCAACTGTAACATAATTATAAGATAGCCGTCACACTTATGCGATCGTCCATGTGAGTGTCTGGAGGGTGCGTGTCTGAACAGGTTGTTTGAGTGCGTGTGCTCGGACCTCCTGTTTGGTGCCCTCCTCTTTGAAGGTGGTGTGGTGGATGAAGTTGGCTCCACACTGCTGGTAATTCTCATCAGGGTGAGTCAGGAACTCTACCGCCTGCTTTAGTGTCATGTCTGACATGTTCTCGACACTGTTGATCCTGCAGTAACAGGCACAGAAATAGAAGAAAGTTGGAAATCAGATACTAGGTGCTAGTTTTCGATGGATTTAAAAGATAATCAGATGTTTGTCACATTATATCACAACATCCCAGACCACCTTAATGGCTCAGGATTTATATGTTTTAGCTACTCTTGGCTGCAACTAGAAAAACAAAAGATTTTTTTTGTAAAATTATGCATAATAAATGTCCCCTTGCAGGATTAATAAAGTATCTATCTATCTATCTATCTATCTATCTATCTAGCTCTTATCCCATGTCCAGGTCACCTCTTCTTATTGCCTGTAAATGTCGATGAAAGCCAGGGAGGGAGGTGAACTCACGCAGACTGCTGCTCTATCTTGGAGGTCTTGATGGTGCCCATCCTGCCCTCAGTGTGAATCTTGGCAGAGGGCGGCTGGATGATGCGTGTCTGGCTGTTGGTCAACTGAGTGCTGTTGGTCATAGAGTAGGTGCTATGTCTATTTGCTCGACTCTGGACGGTGCTCTGGTTCTGGACCACCTGCCCTTTCGCTCTCTAAAAAAAAGATGGTTTTACAATGCTTATATAACTTGTATGATATTTATTTGAGGAATTGGGTTCCCTAAAACATAGATAGATGATCACCATAGCGGGTGCAGCAGAAAATGAAGGAGCCAAAGCAGGGTCACTGCGAGCAGATTTCATCCCATTGGCAGTCTGTGGCCAGTTGAAGCCGTTGGTTTGCTGCTCCCAGGTGCCTGAGGTGCTGAACTGTCTTCCTCCCATGGTTTTAGCGGACAGAGTGCGACTCTTCTGAGTATTTACCTAAAAAGAAGAAATGAATGCTGAGGAGGTTTTTACATAAAGCACTCCATGTGATAAATCTAATATCACAATCATTTAGCAAAAATATAGTATGGTAACCATTGGTGCTTTCACGTAAACAATTACACAATATGTTTGATAAATAATCATCAGTATTGTGGATATAATGACGGATTAGATTGAAAAAAGACACATCATAGGACGTATACTAGTCTTTGCTGGCAATAACAAACAGGACTACTAAATCACTGTATCAACGTAATGTTTTTCAGCAACAGGGATCTAGGTCACATGGGAATAAAACTTTGCACTTTCCACTTGAATACTTTTCAAAGAAGTTACCTGTAAACCAAGACAGAGGAATTTGACCTGATTCATACTCTGCATACCTTCTTTCTACCTCGGTTTCACAAACCGAGGCAACATGATATCCGTCATTGGAGACCAACTCAAGCTGTAGCGTTAGAAGACGGCTGCCACAGTCGAGCGGCTTCTCACAGTGGATCTTTGTGTGTGCCAGTCAGACAAAGCACCCGTTCAACCTTTCTTCACAATCTTGATGCCACTAAGCACCTTAATCTCACATAATTACGTTGTGTTTATGTATCATTATATTTTGATTTTGTGTCTGTGTGTACACGGCACACTGTTCAAGCTTCACAGCAAAAGAGAGAGCGAGAGAGATACTTGGCGCGGGCCGAGCCAAACGACAGAACATGTCGAGCTAGTGCTTTAATGATGAGTCATTCTCGCAACTAAACCGCGTCCTCTTCTTGGTTTATTTGAAAAACTACAGTCAAGGAACATTGCCATCAGACAAACACAGGGCTGCACACACTGGAGGCTCTGTGTGACTCTTTCCTGTTTCAAACCGGACCGGTTGCTCAGTTACCAGCCATCCGTGCAACTCAGCGGCCAAAGCATGACGCAGGAGGAATCTGCCAACAACCCGTTTGATAAGAGCTGACAGTGTGCACCCTGAAGGTGCTGAATGCTTCCACCATCGGCTCAGCACAGCAGCCTGCGTCTCATTTAGGAACACAAATGTAAGAGGAAATACCAAAACATGCAATTAAATGACTGCATTTGTTGTCATTGTTGTATTATTTAAGAGAGATAATGTAAATAAGAGCAAGACATACCTGGGACTGGAAAAAACTACAATGACTAATGTAGAATCCATAATTTAGACTATTATTGAAGTGATGGTGATGTAACAAGAGGTAAACTAACAGTACATGGCAGCCATAATTAACGAAGAAAAACATAATTCAGTCGAGATAAAGATAGATCACATCACAATCCGTTCTTGGTCCATGCGGTGACTTGAACCAGCGACCTAAAGAATAACCATAAAACCAAGACCTGTTATTTGTACAATTTTGTATATTAGTTTATGTGTCTATTTAAAAAACAGTTATAAGTTCATTATTGTAGATGTGCTTGTAGGCCGATTGAGACGTTGGACAGAGATAGGTAAACTAACAACAACAGAACTTATTTATATTGTTCTCTACTTGTATGCAATTCAAAGTATTCATTAATTGTTTATGGTTATTTTATTTGAGTGTTAACGCAGATCTTAATCAAAGAAGCCTAATTTGCTATCCCACACTTTATATCGCAAAAATATTGCAGGTATAACATAATCATGTCCTACTCTCATACATGCTTTACTGTATGACAGTTGAAATCCAAGGTGCCGTATACAAGTCAAGACAGCTTCTTGCTCAGGTAAATTTATTTTTTACTTTGCAGTTGGCAGTTGACAGTGGACACACACACACACACACACATACAGTGCATCCAGAAAGTATTCACAGCGCTTCATTTTTTCCACATTTTGTTATGTTACAGCCTTATTCCAAAATGGATTAAATTCATTATTTTCCTCAACATTCTATAAACAAAAACCCATGACAAAGTGAAAACTGTTTTTTGCACATTTATTAAAAATAAAGAACGAAAACATAACATGTTCATAAGTATTCACAGCCTTTGCTCAATACTTTGTTGAAGCACCTTTGGCAGCAATTACAGCCTCAAGTCTTCTTGGGTATGATTCCACAAGCGTGGCACACCTATTTCTGGGCAGTTTCTCCCATTCTTCTTTGCAGAACCTCTCAAGTTCCATCAGGTTGGATGGGGAGCGTCGGTGCACAGCCATTTTCAGATCTCTCCAGAGATGTTCAATCGGGTTCAAGTCAGGGCTCTGGCTGGGCCACTCAAGGACATTCACAGAGTTGTCCCGAAGCCACTCCTTTGTTATCTCGGCTGTGTGCTTCGGGTCGTTGTCCTGTTGGAAGATGAACCGTCGCCCCAGCCTGAGGTCCAGAGCGCTTTGGAGCATGTTTTCATCGAGGATGTCTCTGTACATTGCTGCATTCATCTTTCCCTCAATCCTGACTAGTCTCCCAGTTCCTCCTGATGAAAAACATCCCCACAGCATGATGCTGCCACCACCATGCTTCACTGTAGGGATGGTGTTGGCCAGGTGATGAGCAGTGCCTGGTTTCCTCCAGACATTTGGCATTCAGGCCAAACAGTTCAATCTTTGTTTCATCAGACCAGAGAATTTTGTTTCTCATGGTCTGAGAGTCCTTCAGGTGCTTTTTTGCAAACTCTAGGCGGGCTGTCATGTGCTTTTTACTGAGGAGTGGCTTCCGTCTGGCCACTCTACCAAACAGGCCTGATTTGTGGAGTGCTGCAGAGATGGTTGTCCTTCTGGAAGGTTCTCCTCTCTTCATAGAACAACGCTGGAGCTCTGTCAGAGTGACCATCGGGTTCCTGGTCACCTCCTGACTAAGGCCCTTCTCCCCCGATCGCTCAGTCTGGCTGGGCGGCCAACTCCAGGAAGAGTCCTGGTGGTTCCAAACTTCTTCCATGTCCGGATGATGGAGGCCACTGTGCTCATTGGGACTTTCAATGCTGCAGAAATCTTTCTGTACCCTTCGCCAGATCTGTGCCTCGATACAATTCTGTCTCGGAGGTCTATAGATAATTCCTTGAACTTCATGGCTTAGTTTATGCTCTGATATGCACTGTCAACTGTGATACCTTATATAGACAGGTGTGTGCCTTTCTCAATCATGTCCAATCAACTGAATTTAGCACAGGTGGACTCCAATCAAACATCTCAACGATGATCAGTGGAAACAGGATGCACCTGAGCTAAATTGTGAGTGTCATGGCAAAGGCTGTGAATACTTATGTACATGTTATGTTTTCGTTCTTTATTTTTAACAGATTTGCACAAATTTGCAAAAAACAGTTTTCACTTTGTCATTATGGGTTGTTGTGTGTAGAATGTTGAGGAAAATAATGAATTTAATCCATTTTGGAATAAGGCTGTAACATAACAAAATGTGGAAAAAGTGAAGCGCTGTGAATACTTTCCGGATGCACTTATACACGCACACACACACACACGCACACACAAAAAATAACATAGGAATGTAACAGACTGTCTCATGTGTTTTGTATTTGTCCACTTCCGAATAGAATCCCACCAGCTGGGTGTGTGTGAAGTTAAGTGTTCATCAGTAGAGCAGACTGAGCAGTGTCTTTGGGACACTGCTCAGTCTGCTCTACTGATGAACACAAACTGATTGGCGAACGGAGTTTAACCAGTTTGAGTACGGTATAATGTTTAATAAAATAATGTCATAAATCACCTGTGACTCAGAGGAGCCTCCCATTTTCGTTTCACAGATTAATAGGCCTATTGTTACCCTCTGTCATTCCATTTTGGCTTTTAATTATTTCCAAAGTTCTAAGAGTTTCAAGTTTCAAAACATAACCAGTGAGCAGGGAGGAATTTTTACAAAACTTCCCAAAGAAAAGGACACATCCTTTTCAGCCAAGCACATTTCAAAGCATGATCCAGTGTTTTATATTTTCTAAAGGGAATACTTTGACATCTTAGCAAGTATGCTTATTTGCACTATAACCTTGTTACAGCATGTTTATGATTTAAGCAATAAGGTACTCGAGGCAGTACCGTATCGTCAATAATGTCCGCTTCAAGAGAGTTGTTAGGCAAACCCTTGAAGCGGACATTATTGACGATACAGTACTGCCTCGAGTACCTTATTGCTTTTATAATACGGTTGTGTGCGACATTATAAATAGTAAGTAAAAAGTAAGCTGCCTTTCAGCACAAAATAGTTGTCGCCGCTAAACGTTGTGTATCGCATTTCAGTAGCCGAGAGAAAATAGTCAGACTCTTTGAATATCTTTCCAACTTTACTGAACTTTGTTTTGTCGTGTCCCTGACGTCGACGGGTTTTCACAACGCCAACAAAAACATTGTTTGCGGACGTGAATGCGCTTCATCAAACACCAGCACCGACTCAACGTTCAGACGTAGTATAGCTGCTGATCCCCGAGTGGTCTCCCTTTCCATTGCGCACGGTGCCATAGAAATCACCCCACAGTATTTCATGAATACCTTCTCTGGTTCTGGTCTTCAGGTCTAGTTACTGGTTTCTCTTCGTACCAGTTCATTGCCCACTTCGTTTGGCTGACAGTGTTTTTTTCGTTGCGCAACATTTCATAAGTCTCACTTTCTTTCTTATCTCTGGTAGCATGACGTCCTCCTGAAGTCTCCTCTTCGGCTAACCACTCATCTAAAGTCATTCCCCCCAAAATATCAAAGTTCACTCAAAACATGTTTGGTAACTATGAAGCTTGAACTGACAACCAATGGTAGCGCAAAATCTACCATTATTGTTATTTTGAGTGAGCACTGATATGGAACACTCAGATAAATGTATAGAGCTGTAGGACATTATGGCTGAATAAATTACACCTCGTGACTCACTCTTAACCAATCAGAATGCTTGATTTCATCTAACCATATTATAATGAGCTTTAGAGGTGCTGGGAGGCAGATTTTGTGGTTGGGCATAGTTAGCCGTTTTCCTAATTCCAGTTCAACATCAACAACTGATTCTTTCCTCAAATTGTTTGCAAATAAAGGCATTCCTAATTGTATTGTTTAAAGTTATGTAATCTTTGAAAGATAATATAGTTTTGTGTTTAATTTAAGAAGCCTGATTTGCATTACAACACAAACGTAAGTATTATTGACAAAAAATGAATTGAAACAGATTGTGAGACATAAGAAACATTAAAACGATTTCTAAAAACCGAACAACAGCTATGTATCATAAAGTATTTGTGATTATAGAAAACCACTGATCTGGTGCTAAAGAGACAGTGTGTAGGGTTTGCCTAGCTCAGAGGCCATTTAAAATATAATATCAATACTTTGTGCCCCACCTTACCACAGTTTCTCAAGCGTGTGGGAGAACTACGGTGGCCTTCTGGTGACACAAACACATGACAGGCCCTCTCAAGAGCCAGCGTGCTGGGTTACTATAGAAACAAGGCAAAACAGCATGAAGGACTTCCTGATGTAGATATGAGGGATTCTTAGCTTCAGGTTTTAGTTTCATACACTAATGAAAACAGAGTTCTAATATTATGCTGCACACTGCATCTTTAATGTTGCGTCTGTGAAAGGGAAAACACTTGTGCTGTGACTCTCTGTAAAACATCAACCGGGGCTTATTCATAGGAGGAACAATTACCACTTTGGTGTAGCTGGTTGACAGACTGGAGTTGATGCGGCTGAAGGTGCCATTGGCTTTGGTTGGAGAAAACTTGAAAGCTCCAAACTCAAATGTTTGAGGCAGGCCTGTTGAAAGAGAAGAAGGACAAGAAATAAACAATGGAGTCATACAGAGAAGAATTACAACGCAAGATCGGCTGACTATTAACCATAAGGTGTTACTCAAGCCAGTATGAAAAATAACTAAGATATCTAAAACACACCTAAAGAGATAAGAGTTGTTGTGTTGATAGAACCTCCAATGAGCACAAAAGGTGTCTCTGAAAATGTGAATCTTTGTGTGGGCTTCAGTTTTACAATGTGTGTTTTACTTGCTGTTTATTACTACATTATATCATTTGCTTTAAATACACGTGTCCCCCGCAGCTTGATGGTGGACAAAGATAGCCTTCCAATGTTGCATAAAAGTATGTAACTAATTGATAAATTAAATATACAAATCTAATTTTGATCAAATAATGTATTAAGCAATAATATATTCCAAACATTTAATTGTTCTCTCTTATTAGGTTTATTTTATATTTAATGGCTTTTTATAAATCCGCTAGATTTTAAAATAGTGCATGATTAGGTTTTCAGTAATTTATGAACAATCAGATTAATTAATTTACTGGTAGATTGAGCTTAAAATAAAAGATATGTTGAATTAGGTTTTGTATTAAGTTTCTGTCTCAAATATCCAAAGCTGAAATGGTTATTAATTTGTGCTTTGTTGTAAGTTCATAATCAAGTAATAAATGGCAAATAATTTTAGTCTGTTATTAAAAAATAGCTGAAAAGACCATTACACACACATATTGCAGGTGTAAAAACCAATATGGAATTCCTTTAACTAAACAGTGAGACATACGCAGGTCAGTCACAGGTCACATGCACCTTGTGTGCAAGCTGAGGACAATCCAGCTGTTAAACATCACCAACATGTGTTGCCACCTGCGTCTCGTTGGGTGATTCATGCGACCGTGAGACTCACAGCAATATTGTGCCAAAATGTAAGTCTGTGATTTCACTGTTGTAGGATTATGGTTGTCAAAACAATGGCACACTCATCGCCGTTAGCATACCGTAAATCTATACAGAAAAGGAAACATATTCCTAAAGTGACTAATGCTGTAATGCATCACATCTCTAAATTAAAAAAGGCCTTAAAGGGTCAGCTCACTGGATCAATAAAAAAATTAAAAAAAATCTTTATCTTTCCTACAACTACCTAGCCATGCAGATTTTTTTACATTTTATGATCTGATGTTGATATCAGCTGGCTCTAGCCAAATTATGAAAATGTTCTAAGTTCAACACAATGGAATCCAATGTTCATGATGAGAGTTTTACGGATAGATGACTGATCTCTTTTGTCTTTCCCCTGCCTTTCAGTCTTTGCCCCCCTCCATTATGTTGGGGGCAGCAGCAGAAGTGTCGGGGCACATAAAACCAAAACTGGCTGCATGTCTGGATCGCACTCTGGATGAGCGATACAATATATATATATGCCTTTTTTGCAATTTGGTTAACCTGCTCCTTAAAACATGAAAGAACAGAAGTGGTCTTGGATACTCCAACAATGATACTAACTAAACGGTCTCTTAAAAATATCTAAATCAAGAGCAGCCTCAGTATTATACAATACCGCTATGTGTTTGGTCGACATTTAACCCGGGCAAAGTATTACTGGTCAGATCGGCAGCTTACGTTTAGCATTAATTAATTTTTAGAACATTGAGTTTCTCTCCAATAAAGACTATCGAATAAAAGACAGAAGACAAACCAATAAACAGATAATTTAGAAGCTCTTCCCTTTGTGGACTACACAGTGTAAATAAAGCATGTTTGTCTTCTGTTATCCGGTTTGGCTGAAAGCTTCTTATGCGGGCAACATTTTTCTCCACCGTGAACTAAAATCATTAATGGAGTCCACCTTTTAACAGGCCGAGGTGTCCTTATCATTCCCACCACAAACTTCACAATCACTTGAAGTAAAATAATAAAATAGCATGACCATAGTTTGCCCTACTTTATAGATTACACAATCTACTGATTATCCTTGTGTTTCCATTTAACAAGCGGAGGACCTGCTCGCATGTTACAAGATACACATTTTTCATTTCTCAATTTGTTGGTGGATCGTTGTGACGCCTGTTGCAGTAAAAGCCAAATACCAGAGTTGTTTTGAAAGACTTCAATTGTGTTTTACAAATGTGCGTAAGTGTTCCTAACTGACGGAGACAAACCGCTGTGGCACGATCTGGGAAAGTGTCACAGAAACCCCAAAAGCAAAAATCAATTTCTTGTGAAATAGCAGCAAGGTTTCCCTTTTCTAGCCGGTGATAGGGCCAATAATAGGGCCACTAGTGGCGCTGACAACACACCTCTGATGTGCTACTATCACCTCAAGGAGCACCCCTCCCAAAGATAAAGAACTTTTCTACAAATATTTTATCTCGCTCTCGCGCGCAAACGCAACGCGCAACCCCCCTCCCCCCACACGCACGCACACACACACACACACACACACGTCAGAACCCGCAGGCGTGTTGATCCCCAGTTTTAGCCCAGCCAAAGAAACATGGATGCAACTTCTGTTGAAGATTTATGAAGCATAATTCCTCAGGAAACACAAGAACAACTTATATGAGGAAAAAGAGCAGAAGCGCAAATGGCCATTAGAGTCGACACCACTGTCCAAATAAAGAGGTCGCCTATTATTCGCTATATTTCCGAACCATATGATGCTGTTTGCAGCCATTTTCCATACTTATTTCGGAGGTCGACAGTGAGCCGTCCTTCCCGGGTTTGCTCTTGCTCCTCTTGATGGTGTGCACTTGCTCCAGCACGCGCTGCGGTCCGGTGCGCAGCTTGCTGTCGGAGGGCACCGCGAGTGACGTGTCGTCCCGACCCCTGATCGACAACGCGGAATGCAGCGGATCCAAAGCCGTCATCTTCCCAACGCGGGGCACTTCCCGAGAAAGATTCGGATAAAAACAAGTTCCCAAACAAAAGACCAGGAGGAGGAGGAGTGCGGCTCGGCGCGGCGGTGCGAGGAGTGCAGCAGACAGCGCCAAGTATGTAGTGCGTCAAAAGTTCCCGGAGCAGCGGCGGTGGACTCCACCCTTGGATCCGCGCCCTGTCAAGGTGGGACTAGCTGCCTGGGAACCGAGAGAGTTCACGATCGGTGCGGATCGGTGGGCGGGGCCGAGGAACACGGTCTGCACAACTGGCGCAAAACAAGTGATTATAATACTTTTAGGTTTGAGGGAATATCCAATGGAACATTCCAGTTTAGGAATCACAGCGATATGTTGTTTTTCTCTTTACATTCTGAACGTCTTTACATATCCTCTCATCACGTGACATAACAAACGATAATATACTGTCACTTTCTAATAAGGCACACTTTACAATACTTACAAAAAAAATACTTTATAGTGGTATTATAAAATACAGCTCTTGAATAGGGTTGTAGGTCATTTTGTGTTACTAAGTTGTAATACAGCAATATTTTTAACACAATATGCTGCATAATGAGTGCTTTCACTTTTGATCTTATGGTCATTTTAATTAGAATTTAAGCTTACAAATTACTAGCCGATTCTTAAATGTAGAATGACATGTATTTATTCCCATAATGGACACTGCCTAACAGGCACGTGCACAGACATTTTGGGGGGCAGGTACTCAAACCAAAAAAAAGGGCACCCATCGGCAAAATGATTTTTATATTGATCGCTGTAACTTGAAGTTAGCAAGTAATTAAAACACATTGTGTCGTGAGAAGACACGAGAGCTAAACAAAATGAAATGTTTCCTATTAACAATTAGTTTTTATTGACAAAATGATAGGAGCAAAAAATGCCATATAATAGATAGATAGAGATAGATATATACTTTATTAATCCCCAAGGGGAAATTTGTCGAGTCAGTAGCAGCAACACACAAGAATAAAAAAACAAAACACAAAATATAAGAAGGGTTAGGGTGATCTGGCAAGAGGTGAACTGTTGTAGAGCCTCATAGCCGTCGGCAGGAATGTTCTCCTGTATCTCTCCTTGTGGCAGCGGAGCGTGAGGAGACGTCTGGAGAAAGTACTCCTCTGTCCCTGTAGGAGGTGGTGGAGAGGGTGGTCCGGGTTGTCCAATATGGACACCAGTTTCTTCAACGACCTCCTCTCCACCACCTGTTCCAGGTGCTCCAGCTGGCAGCCGATGATGGAGCCAGCCTTCCTAACCAGTTTGTTAAGACGGCTGGTGTCACCGGCCCGATGCTGCTCCCCAGCAGACAATGGCAAAGTGCAGCACACTGGCCACAACCGACTGGTAGAATAACTCCAGCATCTTGCTGCACACGTTGAAGGATCGAAGCTTTCTCAGGAAAAAGAGTCGACTCATCCCCTTCTTGTACACAGCGTTGATGTTGGCCTTCCAGTTCAGTCGGCTGTCGATGGAGACGCCCAGGTACTTGTACTCCTCCACCATGTCCACGCCCACTCCCAGGACACTCAGAGGTGTAGGAGCTGTCGCCTTCCTCCTGAAGTCCACCACCATCTCTCTGGTCTTGGCCACGTTCAGCCGCAGGTGGTTCTCATCGCCCACTTTACAAAGTCACTCACCACTGCCCTGTACTCCTCCTCCCGTCCATCCCTAATACACCCGACCACTGCAGAATCATCAGAGTACTTCTGCAGATGGCATGACTCCGTGTTGTACTGGAAGTCACTGGTGTACAGGGTGAAGAGGAAGGAGACAGAACAGTTCCTGTGGGGCTCAACATCACTGACCACCGTTCCAGACAGCACACGGCCCATTCTGACAAACTGTGGTCTGCCTGTGAGGTAGTCAGTGATCCAGGAGATGGTGGACGCGTCCACACCGACCACCGCAGCTTCTCACTCAGCAGCAGTGGCTGGATGGTGTTAAATGCACTGGAGAAGTCAAAGAAAGTGACTCTCACAGAGACACCGGTTCCATCCAGGTGCGACTGAGCTCGTTGCAGCAGGTAGATGATGGCGTCGTCCACTCCCACATGAGGCTGGTAAGCAAATTGCAGAGGGTCCAACGATGATTTCACCTGCGGCCGGAGGTGGGCCAAGACCAGCCTCTCCAGCACCTTCATCACATGGGAGGTGAGGCGACCGGTCGGTAGTCGTTGAGGCCAGATGGTGCTGACTTCTTTGGGACAGGGACCAGGCACGACGCCTTCCACAGCACGGGACTTCCCCAGCCTCAGGCTGAGGTTGAAGAGGCGCTGCAGGACACCAGACAGCTGGGTGGCGCAGGTCTTTAGGACCCTGGGGCTGATGCCATCAGGACCTTCAGCTCTGCGCTGGTGTAGTTTCTCCAGCTGTCTTCTCACCTGGTCAGTCGTCACAGAGAGAGGGGAGGTGGAGAAGCCCATTGTTATTGAGGGCTCGGTGGATGTGCAGCTCAGCAGGGGGACAGAGGGGAGGAGGTGTTTGGGAGGTGTGATGTGTGGAGGAGACGGGAGGGCTGTGAACTGAACCTATTGAAAAACAGTTCAGCTCGTTGGCCCTCTCCAGGAGCCCCTGGCTGTCTCCCTCCCACCTTGAAGCCAGTTATCTGCTTCATGCCAGACCACACCTCCCTTGTGTTGTTCAGCTGGAGTTTGGCCTCCAGCTTCCTCCTGTACGAGTCCTTGCCCTCCCTGAGCTTCACCTTTAGGTTGCGCTGGGCTTTCCTCAGCTCATCCCTGTCTCCAGACCTGAAAGCAGCTTTCTTCATGTTAAGAAGCGCCTTCAGGTCCCTGGTGATCCAGGGCTTGTTGTTGGGGAAGCAGCGCACCGTCCGTGATGGGATGGTGGTGTGTTCACAGAACTTGATGTATTCCGTGATGCAGTCGGTCACACAACTTACTAACCTCGACCGCTCGGTCATGCCGGTAAATATCAAACCTCTGTAAAAAAGTTATAAAGCCTCAGTCTGATATTTCCCAGCATGACCTCACTCTGGGTTAGTTATTACAAGTGTTGTTTTTTCTTGCGTTTACTCTTTTCACCCTCTGCAATGCTCATACAAGATTGATCTTTGTAAAACTGGAACAGACAAAACAAAGAGAAACATACCACATAAAACAATGTGGTACAAGCATGTCGGGGCGAAATTCTCACAAGAACTCAAATAAATGCCCCGTTGCATATCCAAACACATTTGGGGGGACTTGATGACAGTCATTTTTATTCTTAAATGCTGATGAATGAAGAAAAAAGGGCTCCAGCAGAAAGGTCACTTTTCTCATCCAGGGCAAAAGGGCTGGTGCTTGAGCACCACTATTGCTCTATCTGTGCACGTGCCTGCTGCCTAACATACACACGGTTTCTCTGGTTTCCTGATCGGCATTCAGTTAATGGTCATTTACGAAGGGAAGGATGAGATGAAGAGAGAGGGTGACAAGAGTTAACACAAGTCACATGTTCTCTGTGTAACCGGATTGGTTTGGCTCAGTTTCTGCAGTTGACATTTTCCCACCACACCCTTCGCCACACCGCTGCCAAGGTAATACAGCCATGTGTTTTATGTACCTGTGACGTGTGTGTGTGCAGCGCCGCCGCTGCCATAACGTGCACTACGCGCTGTGCGTATAGGGCACCAAGTCCTGAGGGGGCACCACAAAATAGGCAACTAAAAAAATCCTCATATTATAATAATTATAATGCCAATATTATTTCAGTCTAGAAATATTAGGCACCTTTTAGGCATGTATATCACAAAACAGGCAGAACAATAGATATATTTAATCGCTCAGCACCCCCCCCCCCACCCCCCCACGTCGACGCCGCGGGTCCCTTTCCTATCTCAGGGGGGGCATCATGAAGGAGTTATGCTTAGGGCACCAACATGGCTAGCGGCAGCACTGTGTGTGTGTGTGTGTGTGTGTGTGTGTGTGTGTGTGTGTGTGTGTGTGTGTGTGTGTGTTTATGACATTGTAAGCCAGCATGGATGCATCTATACATACACCTTCATCTGAGAGAAGGCCTCGAGTCAAACACTTGTTTGATACACTGATAATAGAAATACCTCTGATCCCATGTCTTAGTTTTTATTACATTTTAAGGTGAGTACCGGATGAAATTAAACATCTATCAGTTCTCCTCCGGGGATGGATCATTTACCGATTTACAGCCACGAGCAACCGGGGAATTGTGAGCAATATTATGTACTGCTGCCAAGTTGGGAGGCTTATAGGAACCAAACCCAAGCTGAGGACGGTGTGCGCGCGCGCGCGTGTGTGTGTGTGTGCGCGTGTGTGTGTGTCACTGTTTCAACCTTACTGCAGACAGATATCACTGGACTACTGTCTGCCAAAAGAAGAACCATTCACGTGTGAGAACACTGGAAGTGAAGAGTTTAAGCCATGGGTTCACATTAACAGCTTAACTCTTACAGAACATCTGTATAAATGTTATTCTAAAGCTTTACCATAAATGTATTAATGTTGTGCTCTCCGTGTTGAAAACCCTCAAATCCCAAGCACAGTCAACATTGTCGCGATTATGGAAAGAGATGGCAAAGCCTCCATATGTCAGCGCTACAGTGGGCTTTAAGATTGAGGGACAGCGCCATCTAGCGGGCCAAATAGGATTTGCAATCTATGTGACGTGATGCTTTGAGTGTAAGAGCATATGATCTGAGACGATAAAAGTAACTTTTAGCTGTCCAAATGGCTAAACCAAAAATAAAAAAAACCTAAAATCTGAAGACTGAAAGTGGGAAAAAGCCTATGATATCGGGATACATATTTTCACAGCAGAAATGTGGATTTATGGTAAATAAAAAAGACCACACAGAAATGCAGCTAAATGGATGTCAGCAATCATTATTTTTTCCACCTGTTTCTTTTCTACTGAGACGAATCAAAATGTCGTCTGTGGAAAATGTCCATTAGGACGAGGTCTGGAAAGCAGTGTTTTAACAAAACTCTACATAAGTCTTAATACAGAGACAAAAACACATTTCCCCACAATATCTTTTTGCAAATATACCAATTGTATTAGATGTTACTTCTTGTACTGAAAATAAACCTGTTACAAAAGCTTTGCCTGAATAAAGTAGGATGTTTTTCCAGAATGTCTTATTTTCTTCCTCCAATACCAGGAATATGACCAAACATTCAATGCCAACTTTTATTACTTGACAGTTTGATACTTGAGCCTTTGACGAATATATAATTTGACCTAACTAGGATAACAGTTTTAAATGATATTATGTATGATTTCTTCTCTTATGCAAGTTGAACTATGAAGACGTGATTCTGCAAACACCATGTGGTTTTATTGGTATAGCATGAAGGCACAGATTTAATTCACTGAGCAGACTGGACCAAAAAAGGGATGGGGCTCAGCCAACACGGGTACATTGATGGGAAAATTAAACAGATAAACATTTTGGCTGACCACACAGTGAATATGTTTTTTTTTTTAAAACCAGTTGGCTTTTACTTTCATGATAATAGTTAAAAGATAATCCTTCCAGGAGAGGGCATAATACAGTCAATTAACATTTACTATATAAAAAATGCTGGTAGCAATGTTTACCAGAAACAAAAAAACAATACATCGACCAAAACAGAAAGAAAGCAAGTGTAAGCTGGATAATTGGTTAGTGTTATCAGACAAAAATCTACCCCAGTGCACTGTGGGTAACCTTAGTGTGGTCTGTACCATACATCATTTTGCAGACACCAAAAAAGATACAACCAAAACACCCACCATTTCTGATGTTTAGAGTAAAACTTCTAGCTGTGCTGGTAAAATACAAAGAAAGATAGTTCATCTTTACAAAAACAAGTCTATTTACCTTGTTTTGGCTTATAAACAGTACCATTACAAGTGTAGTGTACACGTCCTATACATCAGTGCTCCTCAGGTTAAGGCTTTATGACCCAAAGCACATTCTTATCCCAACTCACGCAGAGGTAGAAATACTGCAGCGAACCAACGCAGTCAGACTAAAACAGTATTGTGTAAATGAACAGTAGAAGAAAATTATTTCATTCAAAATGCTGAACTGAATCCGAAACTGGCTGGGAACTATTTTTTTTCCTCCAAAAACAAGTGAGTCAAAATGAAAACACCTCTTAAACATTGGGACAAGCGATCTTCCCCTTCACACACTGTACCACTGGAAGCCTTTCAACAGCTAATAAACCTCAAAGGATGGTCCTCTTTACACTTTGACAATGTGTTTCAAATATAAATACGACTTTCACGTCTTCACGTGTAGTGAATTGCATTCTCGGAAAAGGCACACTCTTTC